>NC_091146.1:37385875-37685875 GCF_041381155.1 Argopecten irradians | reverse complement strand
ATCAATCATCATCATCATCATCATCATCATCATCATCAATCATCATCATCATCATCCAGGGTCTTGAAATACTGGTACAATGAATCTAGTGGTATATCAACTGTCTTTTTTTTTTAACTGACGAAAATTTATTAATAGTTTTCAAAAATTCTTTAGAATTGTTTTTTGACAAAGATCGAAGTTTCTTACAACACTTTTCTTGGAACTTCCTGTAGTTTATTCGAAGCTGTTTTCTGTACTCGCTAGCTTTTTTATTCATATCAGTTTTATTAAGGACTGTTTTGTTAAACTTGCATTTAATCCTACTTTTGTTAAAAGCATTTCGTGTTTTTCTGTGTCAATTTCAGAAGAGTTAATAACTATTAACAGCGCTGCTCGGTTTGTATATACAAACTGAGATCAATATCAGCGGGGACAATAGGTGACGTCACATATGTGTATTAACTCGGCACGTGAATAGCATAACGGGTACAATTGCTCTATTGTATTGGTTTCAATGGGTAAACTTGTAGATACTTCAAGGACATTTAATAATTCCATGGGTGAGTAAACCGAAGAGTACTGTCAGCTTAAATTACATGTATAACTTCACTGTATGTCGAAATATCGCCAGAAAACTCAAACTAAACTAATAACACCGAGGTTAGGATATCAATTTTAGAAAGAAAAATATTATTCTAACTTAAAACAATAGTAATAGAAATACATGTAACAAGGACCTGAAACTGACAAATCTTCCAAATTTCCATTGAATCGTAGGCATGATGGTCAAGCATTGTCAGCTTCAAACAAAATAGCATGCATGGACTTTCTCGAAACTTTTAAACGGCAATTTCAGATTTGAGTCAGTTCTCCATTTGATTTTTTGTTTTGTTTCATGCCATTAGCGTTTGGTATTTTCAATTGATGTCAGCTTGGTAAAATCAACTTGCTTACAAGCAAGGATATTAAGCTGACCAATATATACTGTTTTGTATTGTGCGAGATCCTTTGTCCAGTTAACAGGTGAGCAGACATGTTCCAATAATTACATGCAAGACAAGTCGTGAGGGCGAGAGGGTGGTTAGGTGTGTGTTGACCATGGCCAGCCTGAGATCACTAACTGGACAGAAACTGACCACTGATAAACCGGACACTCTATTAACTGAACTTCAACGACACAAAGACACGGAGAGTGGACACCAATAGATAGGTAACTATATATATAATATGTACATTATTTGCACCTGATCACATCTGCTATATCCAATCTCAATAACTTTGAACATTCACCACAAGTTACACACGAACTTGTTGACACATTCATTATATTCACGTGGCTGTCATTGACATAAACTACCATTGGCCACCACACAACGTATATGAGGATTAAAATATAATCACTAAGTTCCTCATTCTAAGATCAAGAATTTAAAAGTGAGAAGAATTCGTCATTGTCCCTTTACACCACTAAACACCACGCGAGACGCCTATGAACCGAGAATAAAAACAATTTTTCACAACAAATACGAGTCCATCCTCGATACTCCAGGGGTACTAAGTCTCTGACTGTCTTAGTACCATCTCTGTGTGTCTTAGTACCCTCTCTGACTGTCTTAGTACCCTCTCTGTCTGTCGTAGTACCCTCTCTGTCTGTCTTAGTACCATCTCTGTCTGTCTTAGTACCATCTCTGTATGTCTTAGTACCATCTCTGTCTGTCTTAGTACCATCTCTGTCTGTCTTAGTACCCTCTCTGTCTGTCTTAGTACCATCTGTGTCTGTCTTAGTACCATCTCTTTATGTCTTAGTACCATCTGTGTCTGTCTTAGTACCATCTGTGTCTGTCTTAGTACCATCTCTGTCTGTCTTAGTACCCTCTCTGAATGTCTTAGTACCATCTCTTTCTGTCTAAGTACCATCTCTGTCTGTCTTAGTACCATCTCTGACTGTCTTAGTACCCTCTCTGTCTGTCTTGTCTGTCTTATTACCCTCTCTGTCTGTCTAAGTACCATCTCGGTCTGTCTTAGTACCTTCTCTATCTGTCTTAGTACCATCTCTGTCTGTCTTAGTGCCATCTCTGTCTGTCTTAGTACCATCTCTGTCTGTCTAAGTACCATCTCTGTCTGTCTTAGTACCATCTCTGAATGTCTTAGTACCATCTCTGTCTGTCTTAGTACCATCTCTGTCTGTCTTAGTACCATCTCTGTCTGTCTTAGTACCATCTCGGTCTGTCTTAGTACCATTTCTGTCTGTCTACGACTATCTCTGTCTGTCTTAGTACCATCTCTGTCTGTCTAAGTACCATCTCTGTCTGTCTTAGTACCATCTCTGTCTGTCTTAGTACCATCTCTGTCTGTCTTAGAACCATCTCTGTCTGTCTTAGTACCATTTGTCTGTCTTAGTACCCTCTCTGTCTGTCTTAGAACCATCTCTGTCTGTCTTAGTACCATCTCTGCCTGTCTTAATACCATCTCTGTCTGTCTTAGTACCATCTCTGTCTGTCTTAGTACCATTTGTCTGTCTTAGTACCCTCTCTGTCTGTCTTAGTACCCTCTCTGAATGTCTTAATACCCTCTCTGTCTGTCTTAGTACCATCTCTGTCTGACTTAGTACCATTTGTCTGTCTTAGTACCATCTCTGTATGTCTTAGTACCATCTCTGTCTGTCTTAGTACCATTTGTCTGTCTTAGTACCATCTCTGTCTGTCTTAGTACCATCTCTGTCTGTCTTAGTACCATCTCTATCTGTCTTAGTACAATCTCTATCTGTCTTAGTACCCTCTCTGTCTGTCTTAGTACCCTCTCTGAATGTCTTAATACCATCTCTGTATGTCTTAGTACAATCTCTGTCTGTCTTAGTACCATTTGTCTGTCTTAGTACCATCTCTGTCTTAGTACCATCTCTGTCTGTCTTAGTACCATCTCTATCTGTCTTAGTACAATCTCTGTCTGTCTTAGTACCATCTCTGTCTGTCTTAGTACCCTCTCTGAATGTCTTAGTACCATCTCTGTCTGTCTTAGTACCCTCTCTGAATGTCTTAATACCATCTCCGTCTGTCTTAGTACCATCTCTGTCTGTCTAAGTACCCTCTCTGTCTGTCTTAGTACCATTTCTGTCTGTCTAAGTACCCTCTCTGTCTGTCTTAGTTCTCTCTCTGTCTGTCTTAGAACCATCTCTGAATGTCTTAGTACCATCTCTGAATGTCTTAGTACCATATCTGTCTGTCTTAGTACCCTCTCTGTCTGTCTTGTCTGTCTTATTACCCTCTCTGTCTGTCTTAGTACCATCTCTGTCTGTCTTATTACCCTCTCTGTCTGTCTTAGTACCATCTCTGTCTGTCTTTGTACCCTCTCTGTCTGTCTTAGTACCATCTCTGTCTGTCTTAGTACCATCTCTGTCTGTCTTAGTTCCCTCTCTGTCTGTCTTAGTACCATCTCTGTCTGTCTTAGTAACATCTCTGTCTGTCTTAGTACCATCTCTGTCTGTCTTTGTTCCCTCTCTGTCTGTCTTAGTACCATCTCTGTCTGTCTTAGTACCATCTCTGTCTGTCTTAGTTCCCTCTCTGTCTGTCTTAGTACCATCTCTGTCTGTCTTAGTACCATCTCTGTCTGTCTTAGTACCATCTCTGTCTGTCTTAGTTCCCTCTCTGTCTGTCTTAGTACCATCTCTGTCTGTCTTAGTACCATCTCTGTCTATCTTAGTACCATCTCTGTCTGTCTTAGTACCATCTCTGTCTGTCTTAGTACCATCTCTGTCTGTCTTAGTACCATCTCTGTCTGTCTTAGTACCATCTCTGTCTGTCTTAGTACCATCTCTGTCTGTCTTAGTACCCTCTCTGTCTGTCTTAGTACCATCTCTGATTTTGTTAAAGCGACCGACCAAAGGGAATATTGTCCGTATTTTATATATGCACTTTCTATACAGATGTGGTTATAAATTATATTTGTCTTTATAAAGGGACAGTTCGCCTCGAAAATTTTACAAATTTTGTGTCCGTATTGTTAATGTTAATAACACGGACCTTATAAATATGAACGCTTATGTTCAGCCTCGGGTAACATCTTTTAGTTCGGTTGATAAAACACCGTATCCACATGAAAACTGTTCGATTTAAACAATTTTGTATCTGAAATTCAAAGTAAAAGGGTCGATAATTGTGTATGTCATGCGGAAAACATATTTACACGATCAAGCCGATAACAGCTTTATGATATAATGACATATAATATCATAAAAAATATACTTCATGGAGACTATCTTCATTCTATAAAATGTTAGACAAAAAACAAAAAAAAGTCCGGTTTAGGGTTATCCGACCGACCCTAATTTTTTATCACCCCGACCATATTTTTTCTTCTTTTCTATGAAAAAAATAGATAAAAGTCGGGATTTCGATCTCAGACTCCGGTTCCGGCCATTATTTTAGAGTGAAAGACACTAAAAGAAATGAAAAAAAACTTCCGACCTACCAACCCTATTTTTTTTGTCAGTGTAACCCTAAGACAGACATTATTTGACCTTATCCACAAAGTATTGAATGTTGTGGATCGAAATTTCATCTTGTATTTAAACATACACTACCATATCATGTTTCATTTATATAATTGTTCTTCATACATGTTCTCATCATAAACTTGTTGTTATTATGAAGTCGTATATCGGCTACTTTTTAAAATAAACCCTCCCTCAAACTTTTTGATAACCAAGATTTGTTCATGGGAGATAATCCATTAATGACTTATACGTCACTTCCGCTATACAAGGAACGAGGGAATATTTTTACTGATAGGATGATATAAGCATGTAATGCTGCTACCTCGGGACACATTGGGGCTCCGGTCCGACTTCTTCTGCCATTCTTTTGAGCTACAGGGTATCTTTCCTTGTGTTTATGTATAAGATGAGTCACGCCTATTTACGTACATGTACATTGTCATCAACACCCAGGGGTTAATTTCACTGCCGTTATACCAACCTCGACTAAAGGCTCCGTGTTTTGACAACATATGAGCAGGTAAATTAGGTGAGTTATTTGATGCATATTATAAGAATCGAATATTTGAAGTTGTGCGTCGCTTTCTCCAAAAGGAAGTCTGCTGGCCTGTACTTGGTCAGTTTCAAATTCTTCTCCCTATCTGCCTTCAGTCACAATATATATAATGATTGAGATAATAGGCCTGCATCCTACATGCCTGGATATGACAACAGTCATAGTAACCCCTGTGGTATCGAGGATACAACCAGTGCGACTCGATGATAAATACAACCTTTGCCAAATCACCAATTATATTATATATAAACAGGTTAATATTTGGGGAAGGTCTGAATTTGGATGAATTAATAAGAATATCGTGTCTCCTTGTGATACCGTGTAACATACTGACAATCACGTGCTATATAAATCATTTGACTAACTTAACAAGTTTAGTTGTTAGCTATACACAGTTTCGACCAGAATCACTTTTTAGTAAAATGTAATTTCAGTTTTTGATTTAAACATATTTTTATATACAGTTTTATATAAAGTTTTCCAACATATGAAGTCCTCTCCCGATGCAACCTTAAAGCATATGATAAATATAACCCGGCTTTTAAAAGTTTTTTAGAAGAGACAAAAATATTGCGATGAGTGGTTGTAACGAACATTTTCATTGGCTTAAAACTTTACTTAATCAGTCCATAAAGGAAAATGACGTCGCCGTTTGTAAGGTCGCTTCGGATTGGCTGAGAAATGAGTCCCAAAATGAATTTTGAATAATGAAGATATTAACTTTTGTAAATTGAATTATAAGGATTAATTTGAAAGATATTTTATGTTATGGAGATATAACACAAAAATCTTAGTGTACTCTCTCAACATAAAGTACACTCAAATGTTTGTATTATATCTCCATAACATAAAAAATCTTTTAAAGTTTATCCTTAAATAAACCTTTCCCCAGCACCTTTTCTAATATAATGACTAATGTCAGTATTCACTTTCTAACTATAAATGTTTTTTTTTTCTTTCAGGTTTATATAACTGTAACTACCACTCTACTGACGTCATGTAATTTCATCCCGAGGTGTGACGTAATGAAGTCATAATCATGATGAACAGACGAGTCAGCAAGATTACCAGATGGATTCTGGGAAGATCCAAACTGTTGGTGGCGCTACTGGTACTGATGTCTGTAACTATGACAATGCGCGCGCTACTACAGAGAGAACTGGAAACCGTGTCATATGTATACAATGGGGTAGTAAATAGACTGTCACGCGTCCAGCAGGATGGATTACTGCAAATCCACGGCATTGTGCCTTTTTATGTTAGTAACGCCACAAAACTAAATGGACGAATGTCTTCAGTGACACACGCCAAAAACCTAACATTTGTAAAAGTTAAAACACCCAATGGTACAGTTACTCTGGCGCCGTCAAAGCCACAGAAAGTTATAGGAATTGAGAACGTTAAAATTCAACGATTACATCTTAACAGTGGATTTAGGTATCCAATGCACGTGAACTTGCGCGAGGCGTACCATATAAAGACACTTAATGGTACAAATATCATCCAGGAACCCGCCATCAATCCACACCCCTTCACGTACATCCACACATCCAAACCGTGCGATTTCCCCGTCAACGCGTCACGTCCTCTGCTTATCCTTGTTAAATCGGCCGTGCGGAACTCGCTGATCCGTGACGGCGTCCGACGCACGTGGGGGTACATTAAAGACAAAGCCATCCGTCTCGTGTTCGTTCTTGGGGTCAACTCTACTGATGCGGAGTTACAACGTTCAGTGGACCGCGAAGTGGAACTGTACGGAGACATTGTACAACAGGACTTTACAGACACCTACCATAACAACACGTATAAAACAATTATGGCCTTCAACTGGGCCGCAGAATATTGTCCGGGGGCAAAGGTCAACTATTTCGTTGATGATGATTATTTGGTGCTTCTTCCAAACCTACTGCAATACATCCGGCGTCTAGCGCCGAGAAATCTAGAGAACTTATTCATGGGTCTGTTGGTACCACATTCTCGCCCCTTCACGGACCCCAAGTCTAAATGGTTCGTGCCACTGTCGGAGTACCAGTATGACTTCTGGGTGCCCTACCTCGCCGGGGGCGCCTTCCTTGTGTCAGATTCCATCATGCGTAAATTTGTCTTCGCCTTCCCATACGTCAAGTTTCTCCGTATAGATGACTCTTACCTGGGTATTGTAGCCTATAAACTTGGCATCAAACCACAACCTAACATGCTTTTCAATTATAACCGCGCGGCAATTAGACTCGATGCGCATGCGCGATGGTTCTCTAGTCATGGGTTCAAAAGTCCCGTGACACTGGAGAATTACTGGAAGAAGTTAATGGCGTATCTAACGTAACTCTTGTGTTCAACTAACAGATCATATATGTAGATGTGTTCCGTAGGCTACATGTATACAGTTCTTTAAAGGAAAAAAACCGTCACTTTATAGTTTGAGAGTACAGTGTAGATGGGTAGTTTCACTTTTACAGAATGTTAACATTTCCTAATCACTTGTTCCTTTTGAAATAAACACTTCTTTGTTTTCTTTGCTGTTTTTTATAATCTGCTATTCTATCTTCAACTATGCACAAACGATCATATAACTCACAGTGGTCGAACTTCACTGTATGAATTTCGGAAATAGCGATCGCTGAAGCGAGAGGTTTGTTTGGAAAACGCAGTATGCAAGTGATCAAGGCCAAGTTCTCGATACTTTCTTACTATTACGAAGGATGAGGCAATATATATATTATATATTTTTATAATATATTACATATCAAAGAAACACAATTTAACAAACCATGACAATTTATTGACTCGTGCTCTTACGAAAGTAGTCTGGATCAACCCAAAAATGGATTTAGGGAGAGGTGACTGTTTCGGAGCATGTTGATTGGATATATTCAGGGTACATTATTTTTAAATGGTTAATGTGTGGGTCGGCAAAAGGTTTTAAACCTGTCAGATTGGGTTTGTGTTTGTTTCATTACATGCGTGTACATGTAGAACTTAAAACGTCTCGAAAAGTGTTAAAGTAGGGTATAGGCATATTTCAGTTGGATGGTATTCACAGTTTACAAAATGTCATGCGGAAAAACTGTCCGTGCAGTACAGTTATGCCCGCACACAGTACGTATATATGTATGTATTTACATGTACATATGTATGATATATACAATATACGTCTCGAGCCATTCTCCACTTCCAAGCATTTGTCATCGAACATGTATATACACTGTAGTTAAACAACAATTACTAATAAAATGCAAGTAATATATTATGTTAGATAAAACAAGAATTAAAATTCGGCCAGCAACTGATTTCGTTATATTAATCAACCCAATGTACGGTGTGTGATACGAACCGTACAAATGTGAGGTCTGTACCGCACACCGCACAGTTGGGAGCACGATGTGCACAGACTGTAATTGGTAATTTGGGCGGTCACACAACTATAATTAATCTTGATCATCAATATGAGAATACGTTTGCAAACAGTTTTTTATAAATGACCTTGATATATATATGTACATACATTTATACGAAATATCAACACTCAACATCAAAACACAAAGGCGCTGAGATACCACAAACCACGGTAAAATTTAAGGAAAACTGACAAATCGCCATATTTGCTAGGCTATATTTCCGCCATTTAGCTGTTAATGACATTGAAAACCAATCCTTTTTGTAGACAAAAGTTAATACAATATGTGTACAAAAAATCAAAACTACATCTTTAAAGGCGATGAAAAGTTATGACCTTAAAATCGGTAATTACATGTATCTTTAAACATGCTCTTTCATAACCAACCAACAGAACATTTTTATCGGAAATCTCAGCAATACGGTAAAAATTACGTTGAAAAATTGAACGAAACGCCATTTTCGCAGAGCTATATTTCCGCCATTTTTTAAATTATGACTGAAAATAATACGCGTTGTAGACAATATTCTTAAGTCTGTATGTATAAAAAATTGAAACCATACATTAAATGAAAAAGGCGCTACGAGCTCACAAATAACGAAAAAAATTCAGGAAATTGTACGAATATGGGCCATACATGTATTTGCAGACCTCGTCTATTCCCCCATTTTTCTATAAGTCCCCCCTGAAATGAGTGCCATACTCACAGGGTTAACACTAAAGGTCACAGGTGAGTGGAGACATTTGGAGGAACTCACTATTTCCCCCACAGGTATGTCCCCATTAGAAACTCAAGGTCATAACACTTTTAACAGGTGAGTGGAGACATTAGGAGGAACTCACAGGGGTAACACTAAAGGTCACAGGTGAGTGGAGACATTAGGAGGAACTCACAGGGTTAACACTAAAGGCCACAGGTGAGTGGAGACATTAGGAGGAACTCACAGGGGGTAAAACACTCAAGGTCAAAGGTGAGTGGAGACATTAGGAGGAACTCACAGGGTTAACACTAAAGGCCACAGGTGAGTGGAGACATTAGGAGGAACTCACAGGGTTAACACTCAAGGTCACAGGTGAGTGGAGACATTAGGAGGAACTCACAGGGTTAACACTAAAGGCCACATGTGAGTGGAGACATTAGGAGGAACTCACAGGGGGTAAAACACTCAAGGTCACAGGTGAGTGGAGACATTAGGAGGAACTCACAGGGGGTAAAACACTAAAGGTCACAGGTGAGTGGAGACATTAGGAGGAACTCACAGGGTTAACACTAAAGGTCACAGGTGAGTGGAGACATTAGGAGGAACTCACAGGGTTAACACTAAAGGTCACAGGTGAGTGGAGACATTAGGAGGAACTCACAGGGGTAACACTAAAGGTCACAGGTGAGTGGAGACATTAGGAGGAACTCACAGGGGTAACACTAAAGGTCACAGGTGAGTGGAGACATTAGGAGGAACTCACAGGGTTAACACTAAAGGCCACAGGTGAATGGAGACATTAGGAGGAACTCACAGGGGGTAAAACACTCAAGGTCAAAGGTGAGTGGAGACATTAGGAGGAACTCACAGGGGGTAACACTCAAGGTCACAGGTGAGTGGAGACATTAGGAGGAACTCACAGGGTTAACACTAAAGGTCACAGGTGAGTGGAGACATTAGGAGGAACTCACAGTGGGTAACACTCAAGGTCACAGGTGAGTGGGGTAACACTAAAGGTCACAGGTGAGTGGAGACATTAGGAGGAACTCACAGGGTTAACACTAAAGGCCACAGGTGAGTGGAGACATTAGGAGGAACTCACAGGGGGTAAAACACTCAAGGTCACAGGTGAGTGGAGACATTAGGAGGAACTCACAGGGTTAACACTAAAGGTCACAGGTGAGTGGAGACATTAGGAGGAACTCACAGGGTTAACACTAAAGGCCACATGTGAGTGGAGACATTAGGAGGAACTCACAGGGGGTAACACTCAAGGTCACAGGTGAGTGGAGACATTAGGAGGAACTCACAGGGTTAACACTAAAGGTCACAGGTGAGTGGAGACATTAGGAGGAACTCACAGGGTTAACACTAAAGGTCACAGGTGAGTGGAGACATTAGGAGGAACTCACAGGGTTAACACTAAAGGTCACAGGTGAGTGGAGACATTAGGAGGAACTCACAGGGTTAACACTAAAGGCCACAGGTGAGTGGAGACATTAGGAGGAACTCACAGGGGGTAAAACACTCAAGGTCACAGGTGAGTGGAGACATTAGGAGGAACTCACAGGGTTAACACTAAAGGCCACATGTGAGTGGAGACATTAGGAGGAACTCACAGGGGGTAACACTCAAGGTCACAGGTGAGTGGAGACATTAGGAGGAACTCACAGGGTTAACACTCAAGGTCAAAAGGTGAGTGGAGACATTAGGAGGAACTCACAGGGGGTAACACTAAAGGTCACAGGTGAGTGGAGACATTAGGAGGAACTCACAGGGTTAACACTAAAGGTCACAGGTGAGTGGAGACATTAGGAGGAACTCACAGGGTTAACACTAAAGGTCACAGGTGAGTGGAGACATTAGGAGGAACTCACAGGGGTAACACTAAAGGTCACAGGTGAGTGGAGACATTAGGAGGAACTCACAGAGGTTAACACTAAAGGTCACAGGTGAGTGGAGACATTAGGAGGAACTCACAGGGTTAACACTAAAGGTCACAGGTGAGTGGAGACATTAGGAGGAACTCACAGGGTTAACACTAAAGGTCACAGGTGAGTGGAGACATTAGGAGGAACTCACAGGGGTAACACTCAAGGTCACAGGTGAGTGGAGACATTAGGAGGAACTCACAGGGGGTAAAACACTCAAGGTCAAAGGTGAGTGGAGACATTAGGAGGAACTCACAGGGTTAACACTAAAGGCCACAGGTGAGTGGAGACATTAGGAGGAACTCACAGGGGGTAAAACACTCAAGGTCACAGGTGAGTGGAGACATTAGGAGGAACTCACAGAGGTTAACACTAAAGGTCACAGGTGAGTGGAGACATTAGGAGGAACTCACAGAGGTTAACACTAAAGGTCACAGGTGAGTGGAGACATTAGGAGGAACTCACAGGGTTAACACTAAAGGTCACAGGTGAGTGGAGACATTAGGAGGAACTCACAGAGGTTAACACTAAAGGTCACAGGTGAGTGGAGACATTAGGAGGAACTCACAGAGGTTAACACTCAAGGTCACAGGTGAGTGGAGACATTAGGAGGAACTCACAGGGTTAACACTAAAGGTCACAGGTGAGTGGAGACATTAGGAGGAACTCACAGAGGTTAACACTAAAGGTCACAGGTGAGTGGAGACATTAGGAGGAACTCACAGGGGGTAACACTCAAGGTCACAGGTGAGTGGAGACATTAGGAGGAACTCACAATGAGTAACACTAAAGGTCACAGGTGAGTGGAGACATTAGGAGGAACTCACAGGGTTAACACTCAAGGTCACAGGTGAGTGGAGACATTAGGAGGAACTCACAGGGGTAACACTAAAGGTCACAGGTGAGTGGAGACATTAGGAGGAACTCACAGGGGTTAACACTAAAGGTCACAGGTGAGTGGAGACATTAGGAGGAACTCACAGGGGTAACACTAAAGGTCACAGGTGAGTGGAGACATTAGGAGGAACTCACAGGGTTAACACTAAAGGTCACAGGTGAGTGGAGACATTAGGAGGAACTCACAGGGGTTAACACTAAAGGTCACAGGTGAGTGGAGACATTAGGAGGAACTCACAGGGTTAACACTAAAGGTCACAGGTGAGTGGAGACATTAGGAGGAACTCACAGAGGTTAACACTAAAGGTCACAGGTGAGTGGAGACATAAGGAGGAACTCACAGGGGGTAAAACACTCAAGGTCAAAGGTGAGTGGAGACATTAGGAGGAACTCACAGGGTTAACACTAAAGGCCACATGTGAGTGGAGACATTAGGAGGAACTCACAGAGGTTAACACTAAAGGTCACAGGTGAGTGGAGACATTAGGAGGAACTCACAGGGTTAACACTAAGGTCAAGGTCACAGGTGAGTGGAGACATTAGGAGGAACTCACAGGGGTTAACACTAAAGGTCACAGGTGAGTGGAGACATTAGGAGGAACTCACAGGGGGTAACACTAAAGGTCACAGGTGAGTGGAGACATTAGGAGGAACTCACAGGGTTAACACTAAAGGTCACAGGTGAGTGGAGACATTAGGAGGAACTCACAGGGTTAACACTAAAGGTCACAGGTGAGTGGAGACATTAGGAGGAACTCACAGGGTTAACACTAAAGGTCACAGGTGAGTGGAGACATTAGGAGGAACTCACAGAGGTTAACACTAAAGGTCACAGGTGAGTGGAGACATTAGGAGGAACTCACAGGGGGTAAAACACTCAAGGTCACAGGTGAGTGGAGACATTAGGAGGAACTCACAGAGGTTAACACTAAAGGTCACAGGTGAGTGGAGACATTAGGAGGAACTCACAGGGTTAACACTAAAGGTCACAGGTGAGTGGAGACATTAGGAGGAACTCACAGGGGTAACACTAAAGGTCACAGGTGAGTGGAGACATTAGGAGGAACTCACAGGGTTAACACTAAAGGTCACAGGTGAGTGGAGACATTAGGAGGAACTCACAGGGGGTAAAACACTCAAGGTCAAAGGTGAGTGGAGACATTAGGAGGAACTCACAGGGTTAACACTAAAGGCCACATGTGAGTGGAGAC
The DNA here is from genome assembly GCF_041381155.1 of Argopecten irradians. Taxonomy (NCBI): domain Eukaryota; kingdom Metazoa; phylum Mollusca; class Bivalvia; order Pectinida; family Pectinidae; genus Argopecten; species Argopecten irradians. The sequence continues at coordinate 37,672,711 of NC_091146.1, read as the reverse complement.
ATTAGGAGGAACTCACAGAGGTTAACACTCAAGGTCACAGGTGAGTGGAGACATTAGGAGGAACTCACAGGGTTAACACTAAAGGCCACAGGTGAGTGGAGACATTAGGAGGAACTCACAGAGGTTAACACTAAAGGTCACAGGTGAGTGGAGACATTAGGAGGAACTCACAGAGGTTAACACTCAAGGTCACAGGTGAGTGGAGACATTAGGAGGAACTCACAGGGGGTAACACTAAAGGTCACAGGTGAGTGGAGACATTAGGAGGAACTCACAGGGTTAACACTAAAGGTCACAGGTGAGTGGAGACATTAGGAGGAACTCACAGGGTTAACACTAAAGGTCACAGGTGAGTGGAGACATTAGGAGGAACTCACAGGGTTAACACTAAAGGTCACAGGTGAGTGGAGACATTAGGAGGAACTCACAGGGTTAACACTAAAGGTCACAGGTGAGTGGAGACATTAGGAGGAACTCACAGGGTTAACACTAAAGGTCACAGGTGAGTGGAGACATTAGGAGGAACTCACAGGGTAACACTAAAGGTCACAGGTGAGTGGAGACATTAGGAGGAACTCACAGGGTTAACACTAAAGGTCACAGGTGAGTGGAGACATTAGGAGGAACTCACAGGGGTGACATAAACACAAAGGGGTAACACTAAAGGTCACAGGTGAGTGGAGACATTAGGAGGAACTCACAGGGTTAACACTAAAGGTCACAGGTGAGTGGAGACATTAGGAGGAACTCACAGGGTTAACACTAAAGGTCACAGGTGAGTGGAGACATTAGGAGGAACTCACAGGGGTAACACTAAAGGTCACAGGTGAGTGGAGACATTAGGAGGAACTCACAGGGTTAACACTAAAGGTCACAGGTGAGTGGAGACATTAGGAGGAACTCACAGGGTAACACTCAAGGTCACAGGTGAGTGGAGACATTAGGAGGAACTCACAGGGGTAACACTAAAGGTCACAGGTGAGTGGAGACATTAGGAGGAACTCACAGGGGGTAAAACACTCAAGGTCACAGGTGAGTGGAGACATTAGGAGGAACTCACAGGGGGTAACACTAAAGGTCACAGGTGAGTGGAGACATTAGGAGGAACTCACAGGGGGTAACACTAAAGGTCACAGGTGAGTGGAGACATTAGGAGGAACTCACAGGGGGTAACACTAAAGGTCACAGGTGAGTGGAGACATTAGGAGGAACTCACAGGGGTAACACTAAAGGTCACAGGTGAGTGGAGACATTAGGAGGAACTCACAGGGGGTAAAACACTCAAGGTCACAGGTGAGTGGAGACATTAGGAGGAACTCACAGGGGGTAACACTAAAGGTCACAGGTGAGTGGAGACATTAGGAGGAACTCACAGGGGTAACACTAAAGGTCACAGGTGAGTGGAGACATTAGGAGGAACTCACAGGGGTAACACTCAAGGTCACAGGTGAGTGGAGACATTAGGAGGAACTCACAGGGGGTAACACTAAAGGTCACAGGTGAGTGGAGACATTAGGAGGAACTCACAGGGGGTAACACTCAAGGTCACAGGTGAGTGGAGACATTAGGAGGAACTCACAGGGGTAACACTCAAAGGTCACAGGTGAGTGGAGACATTAGGAGGAACTCACAGGGGTAACACTAAAGGTCACAGGTGAGTGGAGACATTAGGAGGAACTCACAGGGGTAACACTAAGGTCACAGGTGAGTGGAGACATTAGGAGGAACTCACAGGGGGTAACACTAAAGGTCACAGGTGAGTGGAGACATTAGGAGGAACTCACAGGGGGTAACACTAAAGGTCACAGGTGAGTGGAGACATTAGGAGGAACTCACAGACGGTAACACTAAAGGTCACAGGTGAGTGGAGACATTAGGAGGAACTCACAGGGGGTAACACTCAAGGTCACAGGTGAGTGGAGACATTAGGAGGAACTCACAGGGGTTAACACTAAAGGTCACAGGTGAGTGGAGACATTAGGAGGAACTCACAGGGGGTAACACTAAAGGTCACAGGTGAGTGGAGACATTAGGAGGAACTCACAGGGTTAACACTAAAGGTCACAGGTGAGTGGAGACATTAGGAGGAACTCACAGGGGGTAACACTCAAGGTCACAGGTGAGTGGAGACATTAGGAGGAACTCACAGGGGGTAACACTAAAGGTCACAGGTGAGTGGAGACATTAGGAGGAACTCACAGGGGGTAACACTAAAGGTCACAGGTGAGTGGAGACATTAGGAGGAACTCTGGGTAACACTAAAGGTCACAGGTGAGTGGAGACATTAGGAGGAACTCACAGTGGGTAACACTCAAGGTCACAGGTGAGTGGAGACATTAGGAGGAACTCACAGGGGGTAAAACACTCAAGGTCACAGGTGAGTGGAGACATTAGGAGGAACTCACAGGGGTAACACTAAAGGTCACAGGTGAGTGGAGACATTAGGAGGAACTCACAGGGGTAACACTAAAGGTCACAGGTGAGTGGAGACATTAGGAGGAACTCACAGGGGGTAACACTCAAGGTCACAGGTGAGTGGAGACATTAGGAGGAACTCACAGGGGGTAACACTAAAGGTCACAGGTGAGTGGAGACATTAGGAGGAACTCACAGGGGGTAACACTAAAGGTCACAGGTGAGTGGAGACATTAGGAGGAACTCACAGGGGGTAAAACACTCAGGAACTCACAGGGGGTAAAACACTCAAGGTCACAGGTGAGTGGAGACATTAGGAGGAACTCACAGGGGTAACACTAAAGGTCACAGGTGAGTGGAGACATTAGGAGGAACTCACAGGGGTAACACTCAAGGTCACAGGTGAGTGGAGACATTAGGAGGAACTCACAGGGGGTAAAACACTCAAGGTCACAGGTGAGTGGAGACATTAGCAGTACCTCACAGGGGGTAACACTAAAGGTCACAGGTGAGTGGAGACATTAGGAGGAACTCACAGGGTTAACACTAAAGGTCACAGGTGAGTGGAGACATTAGGAGGAACTCACAGAGGGTAACACTCAAGGTCACAGGTGAGTGGAGACATTAGGAGGAACTCACAGGGGGTAACACTCAAGGTCACAGGTGAGTGGAGACATTAGGAGGAACTCACAGGGGTTAACACTAAAGGTCACAGGTGAGTGGAGACATTAGGAGGAACTCACAGGGATACACTAAGGTCACAGGTGAGTGGAGACATTAGGAGGAACTCACAGGGGTAACACTAAGGTCACAGGTGAGTGGAGACATTAGGAGGAACTCACAGAGGTTAACACTCAAGGTCACAGGTGAATGGAGACATTAGGAGGAACTCACAGGGCTAACACTAAAGGTCACAGGTGAGTGGAGACATTAGGAGGAACTCACAGAGGTTAACACTCAAGGTCACAGGTGAGTGGAGACATTAGGAGGAACTCACAGGGGTAACACTAAAGGTCACAGGTGAGTGGAGACATTAGGAGGAACTCACAGGGGTTAACACTAAAGGTCACAGGTGAGTGGAGACATTAGGAGGAACTCACAGGGGTAACACTAAAGGTCACAGGTGAGTGGAGACATTAGGAGGAACTCACAGGGGTAACACTAAAGGTCACAGGTGAGTGGAGTCATAAGGAGAAAGAAAGAGAATGTAGTTAGGCATACAGACCCTACAACCTTCCAAGCAGAGTTGTTCACTAGATTATCTCCCCCTAGTTTGCAACCTTCTGTATTCTAATGACTGGTGTCTCGGGCAGCAGGTACAATTTTATACTTAGCTGTCTCTCATCTCTAGAGACTGGTGTCTCAGGCAGCAGGTGCAATTCTATACTTAGCTGTCTCTCATCTCTAGACACTGGTGTCTCGGACAGCAGGTACAAATCTATACAAAGCTGGCTCTCATCTCTAGAGATTGGTGTGTTGGACAGCAGGTACAATTTAATACATAGCTGTCTCTCATCTCTAAAGGCTGGTGTGTTGGACAGCAGGTACAAATCTATACTTTGCTGTCTCTCATCTCTAGACTGGTGTCTTGAGCAGCAGGTGCAATTCTATAAGTAGCTGTCTCTCATCTCTAGACTGGTGTCTCGGACAGCAGGTACAAATCTATACTTAGCTGTCTCTCATCTCTAGACTGGTTTCTCGGACAGCAGGTACAAATCTATACATAGCTGTCTCTCATCTCTAGACTGGTGTCTCGGACAGCAGGTACAAATCTATACTTAGCTGTCTCTCATCTCTAGACTGGTTTCTCGGACAGCAGGTACAAATCTATACATAGCTGTCTCTCATCTCTAAAGACTGGTGTGTCGGACAGCAGGTACAAATCTATACTTTGCTGTCTCTCATCTCTAGACTGGTGTCTTGGGCAGCAGGTACAATTTTATATGTAGCTGTCTCTCATCTCTAGACTGGTGTGTCGGACAGCAGGTACAAATCAATACATAGCTGTCTCTCATCTCTAGAGACTGGTGTCCCGGGCAGCAGGTACAATTTTATACATAGCTGTCTCTCATCTCTAGACTGGTGTCTTGGGCAGAAGTACAGTCCTAAACATAGCTGTTGACTGGTGTCTCAGGCAGAAGGTACAATTCTATAGATAGCTGTCTCGCATCTCTAAAGACTGGCGTCTCGGAAGAAGGTACAGTTCTATGCATAGCTGTCTCTCATCTCTAGACTGGCGTCTCGGACTGCAGGTACAAATCTATACAAAGCTGGCTCTCATCTTTAGATACTGGTGTGTCGGACAGAAGGTACAATTCTGTACATAGCTGTCTCTCATCTCTAGACTGGTGTCTCAGGCAGAAGGTACAATTCCATATACACGTGTAGCTTTCTCTCATCTCTAGAGACTGGTTTCTCGGGCAGCAGGTTCAATTCTATGCATACCTGTCTCTCATCTCTAGAGTTTGGCGTATCAGGCAGAAGGTACAGTTCTATACATAGCTGTCTCTCATCTCTAAAATGATCATATCAATAACCACTACGTAAAAGTGGCTCAGTGACATGTCTAAATTCTGGCTCCACATATCGGCTAATAAAGGGAAGCAACTCTGAGAGCTAGATCCAAATGAATAAACAAAATGACACAAAACTTTCTTAAATGAAAGAAACACTTTCAAATTTATTTATAAAATCATTAAACTTAAACAAAACTGTATCACGAATAATGATGTAAACATCCAACAAATGAATAATTATCAAAAGTTTATACCTGGCACCATGCAAATCATGAGTAATCAACTAATAACAAGAGATCCCAGAGGGATCTTGGCGCCCACCAAAGAATGATCTATGTCTGACAACAGAAAGAGGGATCTTTTCCCTGCTTTTCAAACTTTTACTACATACTATATATGAACCTTGAGAAAGATCCTTTCAGTACTTTCTGAGATATGTAGCAGTAACAAACTTCAATTATCAAAATTCAAGATGGCTACCTGTCGATCATCTTGCTGACCGATCTGTCCCAAAATGCATATCCCAAAATGCAATATGCACAACTAGGGTCGTAGGGGAACCTACATATGAAATTTGAGAAAGATTCCTTCAGTACTTTCTGGGAAATAGTGTTAACAAACTTTAACTATCAAAATCCAAGATGGCCGCCGGTCGGCTATCTTGTTGACCGATCACTCCCAAAATGCAATATGCACAACTAGGGCCCTAGGGGAACCTATATATGAAATTTGAGAAAGATCCCTTCAGTGCTTTCTGGGAAATAGCGGTAACAAACTTTAACTATCAAAATCCAAGATGGCCGCCGGTCGGCCATCATTGTTGACCGATTGGTCCCAAAATGCAATATGCACAACTAGGGCCCTAGGGAAACCTACATATGAAATTTGAGAAAGATCCCTTAAGTACTTTCTGAGAAATAGCGGTAACAAATTTTAACTATCAAAATCCAAGATGGCCGCCAGTCGGCCATCTTGTTGACCGATTGGTCCCAAAATGCAATATGCACAACTAGGGCCCTAGGAGAACCAACATATGAAATTTGAGAAAGATCCCTTCAAAACTTTCTGAGAAATAGCGGTAACAGACTTTAACTATCAAAATCCAAGATGGCCGCCAGTCGGCCATCTTGTTGACCGATTGGTCCCAAAATGCAATATGCACAACTAGGGCCCTAGGGGAACCTACATGTGAAATTTGAGACAGATCCCTTCAAAACTTTCTGAGAAATAGCGGTAACAAACTTTAACTATCAAAATCCAAGATGGCCGCCAGTCGGCCATCTTGTTGACCGATTGGTCCCAAAATGCAATATGCACAACTAGGGCCCTAGGAGAACCAACATATGAAATTTGAGAAAGAACCCTTCAAAACTTTCTGAGAAATAGCGGTAACAAACTTTAACTATCAAAATCAAAGATGGCCGCCAGTCGGCCATCTTGTTGACCGATTGGTCCCAAAATGCAATATGCACAACTAGAGCCCTAGGGGAACCTACATGTGAAATTTGAGAAAGATCCCTTCTGTACTTTCTGAGAAATAGCGGTAACAAGAATTGTTAACGGACGGACGGACGGAAGGACGGACGGATGGACGACGGACCACGGACGAAAGGCGATTTGAATAGCCATGGTGGGCTAAAAATATAGGGCATGCATACTAACTTTAAATCTAAAGTGTGTCCCCCTAAAATGGTGAACATAAATAATCATAAATCATCCATAATATAATCTCTAACTTAAATGAAAGTAAAATGGAAAACTGTGGCACATAATGCTGATTTGATTTTAGAACTTACAATGTACAAAGTGAATTAAAACAAAACAAAAAGTAATTTTAGAACTTACAATGTACAAAGTGAATTAAAACAAAACAAAAAGTAATTTTAGAACTTACAATGTACAAAGTAAATTAAAACAAAACAAAAAGTTATTTTAGAACTTACAATGAACAAAGTGAATTAAAACAAAACAAAAAGTTATTTTAGAACTTACAATGTACAAAGTGAATTAAAACAAAACAAAAAGTTATTTTAGAACTTACAATGTACAAAGTGAATTAAAACAAAACAAAAAGTTATTTTAGAACTTACAATGTACAAAGTGAATTAAAACAAAACAAAAAGTTATTTTAGAACTTACAATGTACAAAGTGAATTAAAACAAAACAAAAAGTTATTTTAGAACTTACAATGTACAAAGTGAATTAAAACAAAACAAAAAGTTATTTTAGAACTTACAATGTACAAAGTGAATTAAAACAAAACAAAAAGTTATTTTAGAACTTACAATGTACAAAGTGAATTAAAACAAAACAAAAAGTAATTTTAGAACTTACAATGTACAAAGTGAATTAAAACAAAACAAAAAGTTATTTTAGAACTTACAATGTACAAAGTGAATTAAAACAAAACAAAAAGTAATTTTAGAACTTACAATGTACAAAGTAAATTAAAACAAAACAAAAAGTTATTTTAGAACTTACAATGTACAAAGTGAATTAAAACAAAACAAAAAGTTATTTTAGAACTTACAATGTACAAAGTGAATTAAAACAAAACAAAAAGTTATTTTAGAACTTACAATGTACAAAGTGAATTAAAACAAAACAAAAAGTAATTTTAGAACTTACAATGTACAAAGTGAATTAAAACAAAACAAAAAGTTATTTTAGAACTTACAATGTACAAAGTGAATTAAAACAAAACAAAAAGTTATTTTAGAACTTACAATGTACAAAGTAATTAAAACAAAAAAAAAAGTTATTTTAGAACTTACAATGTACAAAGTGAATTAAAACAAAACAAAAAGTTATTTTAGAACTTACAATGTACAAAGTGAATTAAAACAAAACAAAAAGTTATTTTAGAACTTACAATGTACAAAGTGAATTAAAACAAAACAAAAAGTTATTTTAGAACTTACAATGTACAAAGTGAATTAAAACAAAACAAAAAGTTATTTTAGAACTTACAATGTACAAAGTGAATTAAAACAAAACAAAAAGTTATTTTAGAACTTACAATGTACAAAGTGAATTAAAACAAAACAAAAAGTAATTTTAGAACTTACAATGTACAAAGTGAATTAAAACAAAACAAAAAGTTATTTTAGAACTTACAATGTACAAAGTGAATTAAAACAAAACAAAAAGTTATTTTAGAACTTACAATGTACAAAGTGAATTAAAACAAAACAAAAAGTTATTTTAGAACTTACAATGTACAAAGTGAATTAAAACAAAACAAAAATATTATTAATCACTATCTATATTATTTGATTTTAACTCTAATTTACATAAGGGTATAATTCTGATTTTACTCATTAATTTAAACATGCAGATTTAAAATTATAAAAAATTGATAACATATGTACAACACAAGATAAGTGAAAACAAGTGGCCCAGAGGGCCTGTAGCACTCACCAGGTTTAATTCAGTAATAACAAACATTTATCTGACTTGGAACCAGACACGTCAAATGTGCATGTAATGTATTTCAGTAACTGTTACATAAAGTTGTCGGATTCAAAACAAAATTTAAAGCATATGAAGCAGATATACACATGAAAGATATGACATCCGTTCATAGTCCATGAAGTGTAGCCAAACTGAGCCCATCCCTCAGGGACGCTGCATACAAAATAGGACTGATATCCATTCATAACTTTCAGAGAAGAAGTTGCTTGAAGGAATCTGAACAAATTGACCCTTTTGGCCTCACTTCTTAGGCCCCAACATTTGTACAGTTTTGAATCCCCACCCCATAAAAGAATGCTAACAGCCAAACTATATGTGGTCAAGTATGTACAGTAAGATGTTGATGGACACCAGACGCCACAGCATAAGCTCACCTCGATCCTCTGGACCTGGTAAACTAGTAAAAGAGTAGCTCTGGACGACGGACGGAAGATTTCTGACAGATGGTCCGGAGTGGAGGCAGGGTATGATTATTCGTTCTAGCAAAATAGCAATACAGTAAAACCCCTGTAACTTGAACCAGTTGAATTTGGGTTCGAGTTAGAGGGGTTTTACTGTATATAATACATCTGTAACAAAGGAATAAATAATGTGACCAAACACTAGGTATATAAACAATAAAGGAAGCAACTTTACACTGCTAATTTGTTATTATGCCACTATCGGTATTTATACAACATGAATAATCCTGTCTAGAAAGTTGGAAACTCAGAGCTGATGTTTGGTTTTGGTATCATACTCTAAAAACTCAGAGCTGATGTATGGTTTTGGTATCATACTCCAGAAACTCAGAGCTGATGTATGGTTTTGGTATCATACTCTAAAAACCCAGAGCTGATGTTTGGTTTTGGTATCATATTCTAAAAACTCAGAGCTGATGTATGGTTTTAGTATCATACTCCAGAAACTCAGAGCTGATGTTTGGTTTTGGTATCATACTCTAGAAACTCAGAGCTGATGTATGGTTTTGGTATCATACTGTAAAAACTCAGAGCTGATGTTTGGTTTTGGTATCATACTCTTAAAACTCAGAGCTGATGTTTGGTTTTGGTATCATACTCTAGAAACTCAGAGCTGATGTATGGTTTTGGTATCATACTCTAAAAACTCAGAGCTGATGTTTGGTTTTGGTATCATACTCTAGAAACTCAGAGCTGATGTATGGTTTTGGTATCATACTCTAAAAACTCAGAGCTGATGTTTGGTTTTGGTATCATATTCTAAAAACTCAGAGCTGATGTATGGTTTTGGTATCATACTCTAGAAACTCAGAGCTGATGTTTGGTTTTGGTATCATACTCTAGAAACTCAGAGCTGATGTATGGTTTTGGTATCATACTCTAGAAACTCAGAGCTGATGTATGGTTTTGGTATCATACTCTAAAAACTCAGAGCTGATGTTTGGTTTTGGTATCATACTCTAGAAACTCAGAGCTGATGTTTGGTTTTGGTATCATACTCTAAAAACTCAGAGCTGATGTTTGGTTTTGGTATCATACTCTAGAAACTCAGAGCTGATGTATGGTTTTGGTATCATACTCTAAAAACTCAGAGCTGATGTTTGGTTTTGGTATCATACTCTAGAAACTCAGAGCTGATGTATGGTTTTGGTATCATACTCCAGAAACTCAGAGCTGATGTTTGGTTTTGGTATCATACTCTGACAAGAGATCCCAGAGGGATCTTTGCGCCCACAAATGAATGATCTATGTCTGACAATGGAAAGAGGGATCTTTTCTCTGCTTTTCAAACTTTTTCAAAAATACTATATATAAAATTTGAGACAGATCGCTTCAATGCTTTCTGAGAAATGGCAGTAACACACTTCAACTATCAAAATCCAAGATGCCTCCTTGGCGGCCATTTTGTTGATCAATCGGTCCCAAATTGAAATATGCACAACTAGGGCCCTAGGGATCCCTTCAGTACTTTGTGAGAAATAGCGATAACAATCTTTAACTATCAAAATCCAAGATGGCTGCCTGGCGGCCATCATGTTGACCGATTGGTACCAAAAAGCAATATGCACAACTAGGGCCCTAGGGAAACATACATATGAAATTTGAGAAAGATCCCTTCAGTACTTTCTGAGAAATTATGAAAACAAACTTCAACTGTTAAAATCCAAGATGGCTGCCTGGCGGCCATCTTGTTGACTGAATGGCCCCAAAACGCAATATGCACAACAATGGCCCTAGGAGAACATACATATGAAATTTGAGACAGATCCCTTCAGTACTTTCGGAGAAATAATGATAACAAACTTTAACTATCAAAATCCAAGATGGCTGCCTGGCGGCCATCGTGTTGACCGATTGGTCCCAAAATGCAATATGCACAACTAGGGTCCTAGGGGAACCTACATATGAAATTTGAAAAAGATCCCTTTAGCACTTTCTGAGAAATAGCGGTAACAAGAATTGTTAACGGACGGACGGACGGAAGGACAGACGGACGGACGGAGGACGGACCACGGACGAAAGGCGATTTGAAAAGCCCACCATCTGATGATTATGGGCTAAAAACTCAGAGCTGATGTATGGTTTTGATTTCATACTCCAGACATTTTATACACTACAAAACATCTATGGTCAGGCAAACTTGTATAATACACAAAATATTTTTTTTAAATTAACAAAAAAAGCATTTTAACCAGTATCAATCTAAAGTGGTCATGCACTAATTTAAAATCAAGCTAAAACTCAGAACTATTTAACAAAAAAAAAGAATCAACAAGTGATTCTTACAAATATATTAAAACAAAATTGAAACAGCCAAGGCCTCAAACTATACAAACTACAGAAATTCTCAACTCTAAATCTAACAGTCTATCTTACAATAGCTTGATTCATCTTAGTGATGAATGAACATCATAATCATACAAATTCAGCTTGATTTGCCGAAGTGATGAATGAACACCATAATCATACAAATTCAGCTTGATTTGCCGAAGTGATGAATGAACATCATAATCATACAAATTCAGCTTGATTTGCCGAAGTGATGAATGAACATCATAATCATACAAATTCAGCTTGATTTGCCGAAGTGATGAATGAACATCATAATCATACAAATTCAGCTTGATTTGCCGAAGTGATGAATGAACATCATAATCATACAAATTCAGCTTGATTTGCCGAAGTGATGAATGAACATCATAATCATACAAATTCAGCTTGATTTGCCGAAGTGATGAATGAACATCATTATCATACAAATTCAGCTTGATTTGCCGAAGTGATGAATGAACATCATAATCATACAAATTCAGCTTGATTTGCCGAAGTGATGAATGAACATCATAAAATGACAAATTCAGCTTGATTTGCCGAAGTGATGAATGAACATCATAATCATACAAATTCAGCTTGATTTGCCGAAGTGATGAATGAACATCATAATCATACAAATTCAGCTTGATTTGCCAAAGTGATGAATGAACATCATAATCATACAAATTCAGCTTGATTTGCCGAAGTGATGAATGAACATCATAATCATACAAATTCAGCTTGATTTGCCGAAGTGATGAATGAACATCATAATCATACAAATTCAGCTTGATTTGCCGAAGTGATGAATGAACATCATAATCATACAAATTCAGCTTGATTTGCCGAAGTGATGAATGAACATCATAATCATACAAATTCAGCTTGATTTGCCGAAGTGATGAATGAACATCATAATCATACAAATTCAGCTTGATTTGCCGAAGTGATGAATGAACATCATAATCATACAAATTCAGCTTGATTTGCCAAAGTGATGAATGAACATCATAAAATGACAAATTCAGCTTGATTCATCTAAGTGATGAATGAACATTATAAGAGGATAAATTCAGCTTGATTCAACTAAGTGATGAATGAAATTCAGTTTGATTCATCTTAGTGATGAATGAACATCGTAAAATGACAAATTCAGCTTGATTCATCTAAGCGATGAATGAACATTATAAGAAGATAAATTCAGTTTGATTCAACTAAGTGATGAATGAACATCGTAAGATGACAAATTCAGCTTGATTCATGTGCCTAGTATTAATCAGTATATATATATATATGATTGTAAACAAATAGATTAAAATTAGATTGAAAGTTCCCAAAACATGTATAAAGAGTATCTATATATAGACATATTCTTTTGAATCATCATTGTCTGAATTTAGTCGCCGAGATCTGTAGATAATTTGGAGAGTTTACTGGACCGTGACGGAGTCTAGAAGTGATTTAGGCCTCAGATCAGAAGATAATTTGGAGAGTTTACTGGACCGTGAAGGATTCTGAAGCGGTTTGGAGAGTTTACTGAACCGTGACAGAGTCTGAAGTGATTTATTCCTCAGATATGTAGATACAATTTGGAGAGTTTACTGGACCGTGACGGTTAGTCCTCAGATCTGTAGATTATTTGGAGAGTTTACTGGACCGTGACAGTTGGTCCTCAGATCTGTAGATTATTTGGAGAGTTTACTGGACTGTGACAGTTAGTCCTCAGATCTGTAGATTATTTGGAGAGTTTACTGGACCGTGACTCATTCTTCTTGCCACTGATTATACTGCTATGTTTCTTAACAATATCTGGGTTTTTAGTGTCTAACTCGTGTATCTCTCGGAGATGTTTCAGTAAGTTGTCTTTCCTAGTGTAAATGGCCTGGCACTCTTCACACTTATGCTGATCTTGTATTCCCTTGTGAGTGAGCTCGTGTCTTTGAAGCAGGGTCTTTATTCTGAACGCCTTGCAGCAAATCTCACATTTCCACGGTTTCTCGCCGGTGTGGATCAGCATATGTTTAAGCATGTCAGCCTTGTGAAGAAACATGCGGCCACAGATAGCACACTTAAAAGATTTCTCCCCAGAGTGTGTCAGTGTGTGTGTCCTCAAATTTCCTATGTCATTGAAGCACTTGTTGCAAACATCGCAGCGAAACAGATTTTCACCGGAATGACATCGCTGGTGCCGGATTAAAGTGTTCCTCCTGAGAAACTTGCGGCCACACTTGCATGTAAATGGCTTCTCAGCGATATGGCTATTGGCCTGGTGATGTTTCAAGTTGACTTTGGCACAGAACAATTTACCACAGACATCACAGGAGAGAGGTTTACTGAGAGAGTTAATATGTTTCTGTAAGCCTTCCTCTGTACGGTAGCCTTGTCCACAGAGTTTACATCTGAACGGCTTGCTGCCACAGTGAGAGTACAAATGGGCGGAAAGCAATGTTTCCTTGGAGTACGACCGACTACATATGTCACACTTGAACGGCTTCTTCTCCAACAGTTTGTGGAGGTGCGTCTTCATGTGCTCCTGTAGACTTCCCTCATCAGAGAAGCGGTTCTTACACACACTACAGCCAAAAGGCCACTTAGTAGAGTGGATGTACATATGCTGCTGTAGTGAGGAGATGAAGCTGAAATGGAGGCCACACACTTCACATTGGTAGGGCTTGTAGAGATGTACAAACGTATCTTTGTGTTTCTTCAGCGCTGCACTGGTGAAGAACGTCCGGTCACAGATGTCACACTTACACTTGCCCACGTGGATGGTGAGGTGTCCCTGTAGTGACTCCTCCTTAGAAAACACCTTACCACACAGTCGACACTGGAATCGTCTCCCCTCTTTCTTCTCTGACCTCGCATGCATCACTACCGTCTCGTCTGATGCCATCGTCTGCTCTTTGTCGTACCTAAAAAATAGTCAAAGGTCATTACTCTGTAAGTTTGTCCATATTTCTCAGTTTCCTGAATGTAACCTATTTGCAGGGTTCAATTTTATATGGTGTATAATAATTTGCAATATAAGGAAGACACTGTATACAGTGGAACTTTCTTGATACGAACTCAAATAATTTGACAACCCAGCTTAATACGAAGTGCTTTGTCGGTCCCAGCCGAATACTTCTTTATCTTGGTTAACTCTGAACATTCGAATTCGGAAAACTTGAACAACTTGATAATACGAAGTAAACTTTTGGTCCGAATGAAAAAACATACATAAAATGTTCGTTTAACTTGAAATGAGTTTTTTTTTTTTGGACAAGATCGCTGAAAATGGCAATTTCTTTTTCATAAATCTGCCCTAACGATGCTCCACCGCTGACAAATGGTATTTTTTCACTTTCAAAAACAAGAGCAGGCTCAGTTACAAAAGTTATTTACTTATACACCATTGAAAAATTTGAGCTTCTAATTTTACTTCAAGTTAAAAATATGAAAAATAATTAAGTGCATCCCGAAAAAATTCCGTAATACGGTATCCGCTAATAAAAAATGCCCAACATTTCCATGTTTTTCAAAAACAATAGAAAACCCCTCTTCGGAGAGGGGGAAATCCGTAGTTCCGCCCCAGAGCCAAAACAATCTAGTACGCATGCGTAGGCACATAAAAAGTGGGATTTCCCTAACAAACTTCAACATCATGCATGGCGAACGAACTCGCCAAACTTATATGTGTCAGCGAACACACATGCGTCTGTTGGAACGTGGTGAAGAGGGAGACCAATTTTCAAACAACGACAATTTAGTGGTCAAGTTGCTAGATCGCGATCGACTGCACGTTACGAACCCACGCATTCCATGCGTGGACCTCATGTTATACATGTAACTTATGTATTTACATGTAGTTTCTATACAAAACTAGGCTAAAACTATTTAAAAAGTGTTTGTTCTTGAATGGAAAGCAAGCAATAAACAAAATAATAATTACTATTTTAATTGCTGATCTTATGTATTTTATATTAACGATTTATAGATGCCTATATGGCCTAATCTGGCTTTATTGAAATGTACATCGAAACCGAACACACGTTTGTTACCTGATGAGGCCTCCCATGTGGCTCGACAAAACTCGTAAACAAATGAAAGTAAACACAAACACGCCATGTCGTTACCTGCTATATAGATCTTACACTTTGGTTCTTTGTCTAACAATACAGCGCTGTATACATTCATACGATGTCTGGTAAGCCCACATGTTCTACCCCATCGAAGACCGAACATAAACTTAGACCAGTGTATCGGCATTATCAGATATATCCATGACAAGTGATCATGATCATGAATTACTAACTGAGTACAATCCACATTGTAGCATAAAATCATTAGTATGAACTTTAAAATTACTACATGCAGAAACATAATTCTGTTTATGTTACATGTAAAGATACATGTATATGAACCAAAGGTGTTTGGCTCTATAGACATTTTTTGTACACATATATATATATATATGTGATACTGTGTCAGTATATAAAGAGAGAAAAATGTCTATAGAGCCAAACACCTGATAATGAACCACATGTAGGCCTATGTGATTCATATCATCTCATAATTCACTGCATGCACGGGACAGGAAAAGGAATGCATGTACAAAATGTAGAATAATTTGGTTTGATTGAACAGTACTAAGAAATGAAGTATAAAAACAGTCAGTTTATGATTTCTATACAGTATACCAGAAAAGCTAAAGAAACCCTGGATCAGTCCTTCATTAAAAGAAGAGAACATGGGGAAAATATCCGTTTTAATAAGACTGGTAAAGTCCTAGCAGGTATTACGAACCTATTTTTTTTACATATTTTATTTAGCGCATAAACTTTTGTCTTGCTCCATAAATCGAACTTTTTCTATGAAAACAAATAGGCTGAATGCTAATAAACATAATTCACGTTCGGCGTAAAATGGAATGCACACTCGTGAAATTAGAGAAATTTCAGTTTCAATTCCCTTTTCCTTTTTACTACGTACATGTTTCACAAGTAAAAATGTTAGAAATTTGTTGTATTTAGAAAGTTTAGAAGTAATTAAGTAGATCAGTACAAAACTAGGAATAATCTGGTTTGAGATTCTTTTGATGTAGTAGGAAGTCTTATGGACACTTTTATTGTAGGCTTGGACACTTTTATTGTAGGCTTATCTAACAGAGTTAGCCTTTTATTGTTAGTCATTTATCTTTACTTAAATCCTATAATTGACCAAATGTCACATGTTACTCAATAGAGTTAATTATGGTATTATTGTCAACACCTGTTGGGTCAGAACTTGTAGGACCAGTTGAGTACCCCCAAGGTAAATAGTATTAATTGTCATTGATGATTGTTTAGCTCCGCCCATATTGAAATTGTCAGACCACACCCATTCATTGCCTAATTAAGGAATTAGCCAATGAGATTTAGGAGATGGGACAAGTTTAATTATAATGAAGAATAGGATTAATATAGAAGTTAGAGCAGTAGAGAGTTGGAGTAAGAACAGAGAGAGTGAAGGTCACAATCAGGAGTGGAGAGTCTGAGAACATGGAGCTTTAATAATTGTAATTTAATATTTCGGAACTTTTGGCAGTCACCAATAATAAAGAAAACATGGAACCAGGAACTTTGTTGTGTTGGTAAATCATGGTTAATTAACTAACCATGCCATGGACACTGGTACTCTCAACCATCAGGGGAGATAAGCTAATTCCCCCCAAAGCAAAACGTGTTGTCCCCTGATGGTATAGTACAAGGGAGCTCACCGAAAACCCCAGCAAGCTGCCCAGCAGCAGTATTGACTCGGTGAGACATGTATACCGTACTAAGAATTACATACTGGCGGAAATTGATAGTCAGCCAGGTAGCATCATGGGTCAAAATAATATATATGTTGTGTCGTTTTAATGATGAAATAGTCTAAACAATATTTATATCCCCTTAGTTCACTCTAATACTGACGTTTGTACGAATATAAATGCGAGTCTTTGATTACTTTAATTCGTTCCGTGTACATAAAAATGTAGGCCTACATGTATATTTAACAAGAGGCCCATGGGCCTTAACGGTCACCTGAGTTAGAATATTTAATTAAACAAATAATGAAACAAATTAAAGACATATAAACACTATATGCTGGGCCTTGAAGTTGGTCAGTGATTTATAAATTTGACTTTTTAGACTATGAAGAGTATTTGCTTCCATCAAACCTGTGAATTTAGAGGTATGTTTTGAAATTTTAATCATTTTGACCCTGTTTGGTCCTGCCCCTCTGGTCCCCCAGGGGGTCATCGAGGACGGATATGGATGTTAAAATGCTATATCTTAGGCTAATAATTCTAATCAAGTATGACTCATTTCCTACGAAAATTGGGCAAATAATGTTCACAAATATGTTTTTCCTATATAAATTAAAGTAAACTTGACCCCTCCCCAGGAGGTAAAGTGAGACCCCAAGGTCATATAATTTACAATTTTTATAAAACATCTTAAGACCTTTCCATCTATAATTATTTGATTCTACTATATCCAGAATTTTAGAAGATTTTTGAAGTTTTATCCTATTTGACCCTTTTTTAGCCCCGCCCCTCTGCCCCCAGGGGGTCGGCCAGGACCAATGTGGATATGATATTTAAATGCTATCTCAGGCTAATAATTCTAACCAAGTTTGACTCGTTTCCAATGAAAATTGAGCAAAACATGCTCATAAATGTGTTTTTCCTATATAAACTATAGTAAACTTGACCCCCTCCCCAAGGGGAAACAGGAGACCCCAGGGTCATATAATTTACAATTTTTATAAACAAACTTTAAGACCTTTTAATCTATAAAGTGTATTTGTTTATACCATTTCCAGAATTTTAAAAGAATATTTTTGAAGTTTTAGCCTATTTGACCTTTTTTGGCCCTGCCCCACTGCCCCCAGGGGGTCGGCCTGGACCAATATGGATATGATATTAAAATGCTATCTCAGGCTAATAATTCTAACCAAGTTTGACTCATTTCCAATGAAAATTGAGCAAAACATGCTCATATATGTGTTTCCCTATATAAACTATAGTAAACTTGACCCCCTCCCCAGGGGGAAACGTGAGACCCCAGGGTCATATAATTCACAATTTTTGTAAAGGACCTTAAGACCTTTCTATTTATGAAAAGTATTTGATTCTACCATTTCCAGAACTTCAGAAGAAGATTTTTGAAGTTTTAGCCTATTTGACCCCTTTTTACCCCGCCCCTAAGGCCCCTGGGGGTCAGTCATAGAAAATTTGTTAATAGGATTAAATGGCCATCTCATACTGATAATTCTGACAACATTTGACTCATTTCCTATTACAAATGACCAAATAATGCGCAAAAATGTGTTTTCCCAATATAAACTATAGTAAACTTAACCCCCTCCCCAGGGGGAAACTAGAGACCCCAGGGTCATATAATTCACAATTTTTGTAAAGGACCTTAAGACCTTTCTATCTATGAAGAGTATTTGATTCTACCACATCTGTGAGTAGAGAAGAAGATTTTTGAAATTTTACTCAATTTTACCCCTTTTGGCCCCTCCCAGACCCCTGGGGGGTGGGGACCATATAATTCACAATTTTGATTGGCCTTATGCCTTAGAAGGTTTGTGCAAAATTTCATTGAAATTGCTTCAGTAGTTTTGGAGAAGAAGTCGAAAATGTAAATTGTTTACGGACATACGACGCACAACGGACGACGCACGACGGACGACGACGGACAAAAGGCTATTAGAATAGGTCACTTGAGACTTCGTCTCAGGTGACCTAAAAATGCCCATACGATAATTAAGACTCATGCACCTGGTAATCAATACTTGATGTATATACACGCGTACTCTGATGAAATGTATGATGATCCTTTTCTAACCACACGAAACGTAATCGAGAAACATTTAATCAGTTAATTATACAGAAATGAAATCTCGACAGGCATCGGTATATAGCCCCCCTGTTGGAATATATACCAGAAAATTTTTACATGTATAATTGATAAAAAAAATAAAGGAGGTAATAGCAACGGTATATATGTCAATTAGGTGCTGGGTCCTAACAAACACATATATATGTTGGGTATATGAATACTGAGAATAGATATGTATAGATGTAATATACGATATGTATACTATCGCATATATATATATATGCAGTAACCGTGTTGATAACGAACAAAGTAATATATATAATACAGACATGTCTCATCATACAGATTGACGTATCCGACTAGCACCGATTCCAGTAATCTTTCATCTACATGTACTATCACATATTTCATAGACATAAGAATATCGTTATAAGATACCCAAAGAAGAAATAGAAAGCAGTTATACATGTATATAGTAAGCTATTGGTCCACCTCTTTACGTATGTTTAAAGTATTTTAGAAATACTGTGCTCTCCTAACTCTCAAATTATGAATAGATCAGTAGTATCATATTTACTTATCAATATATAGTTTGGGATAAATACTGTATTTATCTGAAATTATCACACGAGAGGAAACTTAAAATCAACCGATCATTACCAAAATTGACACGGCCACATGTTTATATTGGTATGATAAAATACCCCATATGGTGCCCCATGTACGCATTTCACTATTTACATCCACTATTTTTCGATTAATACGTATTCTGTATTAAGCTTTATATAAACTATATGTAACCTTTGACAGGACACATTTATAATCTGTGAAATCTAATATGTATCATATACTAAAACAATTATAGAACATGGTATTGCTCACCGTTTCCTCAAAACTGCCCTCTGTCTTGACCATGCTTGTTTTGTTTACTATATCCGGGTATCAAACATATACGTATACACGAGGTATTTTTAAATATGCAAATCAACCCATTCTATTTTAAGATTTCTTTACTAATTGATAATTGCGTAATTCTCTTCATTGGAAAGAAACCAAATGAAGAACCTTTCATAAGGGATGTAAATATATATTTTAGCAAAGTTTGGTGAAAGCGTAATAGGACTTTAAGGGGAATTAGGAAGCAAATCGGCCATATTTTGAAAAATAATGCGCGAGGTATACTTTTTATTGACTTTTCTTATTGCAAAAAAAGACAATCTTCAAGGAAATTCTAAACAAGAGGCCCAGAGGGCCTGTATCGCTCACCTGGTTTGTAATGCCAAGTAATGTTCTGGATACAGGTTCATTGTTTCTATTTTGAAGGAATTTGAATATTTACCTCTAATTCCCCTATTGAGCCCCACCCCTCCTGCCCCCAGGGGGCTCAGAGCTAAAATTTATACAAGTTCTATTCCCCTTCTCCCAAGGATGTTTGTGGCTAAATTTGGTCACAATCCATGCAGAACAAGTAGCGATTCATAGGGTTTACCTCAAATTCCCCTATTGGGCCCTACCCCTCTTGCCCCCGGGGGGTCATAGCCAAAATTTATACAAGTTCTGTTCCCCTTCTCCCAAGGATGTTTGTGGCCAAATTTGGTCACAATCCATGCAGAACTCTAGGACAAGTAGCGATTTATAGAATTTACCTCAAATTCCCCTATTGGGCCCCACCACTCCTGCCCCCGGGGGGTCAGAGCCAAAATTTATACAAGTTCTGTTCCCCTTCTCCCAAGGATGTTTGCGGCTAATTTAGGTTGCAATCCATAAAGAACTCTAGGAAAAGTAGTGATTTATAGGGTTTACCTCTATTTCCTCTATTGGGCCCCGCCCCTCCTGCCCCCAGGGGGTCAGAGCCAAAATTTATACAAACTATGTTCCCCTTCCCCCAAGGATCTTTCTGGCCAAATTTGGTTACAATCCATGCAGAACTCTAGGACAAGTAGCGATTTATAGGATTTACCTTTATTTCCCCTATTGGGCCCCGCCCCTCCTGCTCCGGGGGCTCAGAGCCAAAATTTATACAAGTTCTGTTCCCCTTCCCCCAAGGATGTTTGTGACCAAATTTGGTTGCAATCCATGCAGAACTCTATGACTAGTAGCGATTTAAAGGAAATAGTGACGGACAGACGGACGGACGGACGATGGACGCAGCGCCATGACATAAGCTCACTGGCCCTTCGGGCCAGGTGAGCTAAAAATTAATCCTGTGACTTATGATTTTTATGCGGTTTTTGTGATCAGGATATACCTAAAATCAAAATATCAATCAACATAGATGCTGTGAATGAAGGACTCAAACAAAGGAATAAAGAAATTGGTTTTTCATTTAAAGATGCTCCACCGCTGACAAATGGTATTCTTTCACTATCAAAAACAGGAGCAGACGATTTAGTATTTTTCTTCAGTTACAAAAGTTACCTACTTTACACTATTACTACCATTGAAAAGTTTGAGCTTCTAATTTTACTTAAAGTTAAATATACGAAAAATAATTAATTGCATCCCGAAAAAATTCTGTGGCACTATATCTTATATGGAATGAAGTAATGATTGCGCATGCACCAAAGGCGAAATAAATTATTTTATGTTTTTTTTTGTGTTAATTAGGCATATATATACACGATTAAACACCAATTATTGTTCAAATGATGAATATCATTTATGCTCTGTCTGCGGTGGAGCATCTTTAAATACTGACTTTAGGAGTTTAACAAAATATATTTACGGTATACAGTATTTATTTTATGATATTTACACTTGCTAGGCTTGTTCACTATACGCAAGTACTAGCCGATTTTGTTAACCATAACTGCATGGTAACCAGGTTTTTTTTCTCAACATGATTTGGGGCCGAAAATTGGCCCCATTCCCCATGGCAAAACCTTTCAATATTTCCCAATTCAAGCCTTAAATTTCCCAAAATGAAAGTTATTTTAAAACTCTCCAAAATATTGCATGATCGGTTAAGTCGGTTAATTATTTGTGAACTGGCTTCAGAAAAGTATATAAACTACTCTGGAAATATAAAATTGTATCTGTTTTGCTTTATTTCATATTTTTTTTATTTTTTCCCCAAATCTTGGTTTTGTCGCACTTTTTCCCAAATTCAAAGCCACATGCCCCATTCCCTAAGCAGTGAGAAAAAGCCCTTGTAACATTGAACTTTGAACTTGCGTATGAAAATGGTCTATGCAACGTAAAGGGACTACTTTTTTAATAATATGTTTATAACTGACCTCTATCGGAGGGTCTCACGCCCGTCCACCCCAAAGACTTGATCGTAGGACGAACATAGGCACAGAGGTAATGTTTACATTTGACACCCATCATTTTTAACAAAAATGAAAGCAAGTCGCCCCGGTCAGGATATTTTTCCGTTTCTTTATACAATTGTTAATTTAAAAATTGTTTGAATCATATATAAAACATGTATATATTGTTTACATTTTTCCAAAACTCTATGAAAAACAACAATATACACGTAATGTTGCGCCAAAATGTAAACAAAGCCATGTGTTTCTTTTTAAAAAAAAAAATAGTCCTTTTACTTTGCATAGAACATTTTCATACGCAAGTTCAAAGTTCAATGTTACCATGCAGTTATGGTAAACAAAATCTGCTAATATTAGCGTATAGTGACCAAGCCTAACAAGTGTAAATATAATCTTATGGCTCCCAAGAATGTAAGATCGTCAAGTCAGACGACAATCTCAAACACATTTAGCTACTTGAACACTGGTGTTTTGACAACTTCGGCAAACTCCAGTGTGTAAGTGTGCGTCAGCCTCGCCTCGCTGCACAATAACGGTCACCGAGTTCACACATGTGGCCGAGAACAAATACTTTGTGTTGTTACGCTACATATCAACTTTTAGCAAAATTGGATATATATATTTAAAGTTCAGATCTGATGAAATAAAATTATCTGTGAAATTAACTTTGTTTGTCATGGTTTTTTTACACAAAAATTTGAATTTTTTTGTCGTCGCGGCAGAATAATTGTACCTTACGTAAAGAGTCATCATTCGCTGTTCAATTGAGTAAGCTCCTCCCACTTTTGACCGACTTTTATTGAATAATTACGTCATTTTCAAAAAGACGATTTTATTACATAAAATATAAATAAAAAGTTGTGTGAGTGTAAATATAGGGATTGGATTTCGCTTTTATGATAACCATGCTTGTATGGAGCAATTCCTCTAAGAATATATTCAATATGGGATGTTATCCCCTTTCTCGATAGAAAGAGAATTATCAGTGTTCATCAAAGGGTCAAACTGGTATGGGATAATGTCCGGAACAAATCCCAAAGCAGGGATATCACTGTCATTGTTTTCCACTACAGATACTTAAAAACAAGAGGCCCAGAGGGCCTGTATCGCTCACCTGGTTTGTAATGCCAAGTAATATTCTGAATACAGGTTCATTGTTTCTTTTCTGAAGGAATTATAATATTAACCTCTCAATCCCCTATTGGGCCCCACCCCTCCTGCCCCCAGGGGGTCAGAACCAAAATTTATACAAGTTCTGTTCCCCTTCCCCCAAGGATGTTTATGGCCAAATTTGGTCACAATCCAAGCAAAACTCTAGGACAAGTAGCGATCTATAGGATTTACCTCTATTTCCCCTATTGGGCCCCACCTCTCCTGCCCCCGGGGTGTCAGAGCCAAAATTTATACATGTTCTGTTCCCCTTCCCTCAAGGATGTTTATGGCCAAATTTGGTTACAATCCATGCAGAACTCTAGGACAAGTAGCGATTCATAGGATTTACCTATAATTCCCCTATTGGGCCCCGCCCCTCCTGCCCCCCGGGGGACCAGAGCCAAAATTTATACAAACTCAGTTCTTATTCTCCCAAGGATATTTCTGGCCGAATTTGGTTACATTCAATGCAGAACACTATGACTAGTAGCGATTTAAAGGATTTTCCTCTATTTCCCCTATTGGGCCCCGCCCCTCCTGCCCCCGGGGGACCAGAGCCAAAATTTATACAAGTTCTGTTCCCCTTCCCCCAAGGATGTTTGTGGCCAAATTTGGTTACAATTCATGCAGAACTCTATGACTAGTAGCGATTTAAAGGATTTACCTCTATTTCCCCTATTGGGCCCCACCCCTCCTGCCCCCGAGGGACCAGAGCCAAAATTTATACAAGTTCTGTTCCCCTTACCCCAAGGATGTTTGTGGCCAAATTTGGTTACATTCCATGCAGAACTCTAGGACAAGTAGCGATTTAAAGGATTTACCTCTATTTCCCCTATTGGGCCCCGCCCCTCCTGCCCCTGGGGGGTCAGAGCCAAAATTTATACAAGTTCTGTTCCCCCTCCCCCAAGGATGTTTGTGGCCAAATTTGGTTACATTCCATTCAGAACTCTAGGACAAGTAGCGATTTATAGGATTTACCTCTATTTCCCATATTGGGCTCCGCCCCTCCTGCCCCCGGGGGGTCAGAGCCAAAATTTATACAAGTTCTGTTCCCCTTCTCCCAAGGATGTTTGTGGCCAAATTTGGTTACAATTCATGCAGAACTCTATGACTAGTAGCGATTTAAAGGATTTTCCTCTATTTCCCCTATTGGGCCCCGCCCCTCCTGCCCCCGGGGGACCAGAGCCAAAATTTATACAAGTTCTGTTCCCCTTCCCCCAAGGATGTTTGTGGCCAAATTTGGTTACATTCCATTCAGAACTCTATGACTAGTAGCGATTTAAAGGATTTACCTCTATTTCCCCTATTGGGCCCCACCCCTCCTGCCCCCGAGGGACCAGAGCCAAAATTTATACAAGTTCTGTTCCCCTTACCCCAAGGATGTTTGTGGCCAAATTTGGTTACATTCCATGCAGAACTCTAGGACAAGTAGCGATTTAAAGGATTTACCTCTATTTCCCCTATTGGGCCCCGCCCATCCTGCCCCTGGGGGGTCAGAGCCAAAATTTATACAAGTTCTGTTCCCCCTCCCCCAAGGATGTTTGTGGCCAAATTTGGTTACATTCCATTCAGAACTCTAGGACAAGCAGCGATTTATAGGATTTACCTCTATTTCCCATATTGGGCCCCGCCCCTCCTGCCCCCGGGGGCTCAGAGCCAAAATTTATACAAGTTCTGTTCCCCCTCCCCCAAGGATGTTTGTGGCCAAATTTGGTTACAATCCATGCAGAACTCTATGACTAGTAGCGATTTAAAGGAAATGTTGACGGACAGACGGACGACGGACGGACGGACGGACGGACGGACGGACGGACGACGGACGACGGACGCCGCGCCATGACATAAGCTCACCGGCCCTTTGGGCCAGGTGAGCTAAAAATACTAGAAGACTCTGTAGTTTTTCTCTATAAATATATAGTATCTACAGCAGACAGCAGAGCATGGTGAAATGGATGACGCGTTGGTACCACGTGACTGGCTAGCTCATTAAAGTTTTCTCAGCCGCAGCAATTTACCCTTACTGCCCTTAAAGTAGATAAACAGCTTTGCGGAGTGCTGTGAAACGTGTGTCAGCCAACATTGATGGGGTCAAACTATCAGAAAATTTATAAAAAGGTTTTTGTGTCACAAACCCTTTAAGCATCAGATTGATATGAAACAGTATTTTATTAGTGTCTGCAAAGACAAATCGTCAAAATCTGGCACAAAAATTGTATGAAATTGATTTTTTTCAGCAAAAAACAGGGGGGGGGGGCGGCTGTGGCCTTATTAATCTTAAAATTAATATGCACAGATATATGTATCAGTTAAATCAAATATCAACCGCAAAGTCAATTCAATTCCCATGCGTTTCAATTTTTAGGGTGGGTACTAAATGGGGTAGCCGGCCCTAGCCAGAGCTCAACTCAGTAGGTACTGTACACTCCATGTTATAAGTACTTCAACACAGGTTTGATTTGATTATGAAATATTACTTGACAATATGTGGAAAATAAGACAATGACAAATAAAAAAGTTAATAACAATATTAATAATTTATTCAGATATGACAGGATGTAGAGATGAATGTGTCTGTGATTTGTTGATGTTATGTCTAAATATCTTTTATATGTTTGTAAACCTTTGAAAAATAATTTTTTTTTTTTTTTTTAACATATTTATTGTCAAAAACATATGACAAGGGAATCCCGATTGGGTACAAGTTATTACAACTTAAATAAGATCCTTTCTCAAAATACAACAAAGTTAATACATTGTTAATACATACATACATGTGGCTTAGATTGAGAAATTTATGAAACAATTTTTTTTCCCAAAGCAATGGACCCAATGTAATTTTGTACCTGAACAAATAAATTTGAATTAATTTCATCAGACAAATTTTCGCTTCCTTAAGCACTAAATTAATAGCAATTGGAACATTCAAGTTTATCAAAAAGCCAGATAAGCTGTTTCTCTTGTTTAAGTTGTTGGGTGAAGAAATTGTTTTTCATTTTGAATAGCGATTTAGAGGATTTTAGATGAGGAACATGCAAATTTTTTAGATTTTTTTAAACTTGAGATCTTTAGACCACACCAAATTAATTTGTAGTTCGTCGGGAGCAGCGCAAGGAATTTTGCGGGTTCGAGAAAAAAATATAAAAAAAATGCGACCGCATGTCAAAAAATATCCGGATTTATTTTTCCGTCAGCCGACTTATTTAGTGCTTTACGGCGCTTGTAGACGCTTGAATTACATTGCGGAAAGGAAGACAGTAAAGGTTTTGTCTGACATAGATGAATTAACTGCAAAAAATGGTGGGTAAGGAGAACAAACAGAGGGAATAATCGTATTTACCAACATGTTTTTGAACTTTTAACGTTTAATTTTTGGACGATGATTGATGAGTGATCAACGTCCATAGTGACCCAGCATCCTTGATGTTATTTGATCGCGATAGCGGCCGAAAATGAAACGTTTGTGGACCTTTTCGTGTTGTTGACATTCATCTGTTCATTCTCGTAATCTGAATTCACTCTCAGCACTTTTTTTGATTTTGGGTGTCTTGATTGTTACCGTTCGGCGAGGCCCAACAAGTTTGATGTCAAACATGGCTATCGACGCCGAAAATGATGAAACTTTTGTTGATCTTTTTAGTCGTGTTGTTGACATTAATTTGAGTAAAATCACTAATGCTGTATCGAACATGAGATTAGATGACAGGGCTGCCGCGATACGACAGAAGCGTACCACGATATATTGTGATACACAACAACTGTATTGTGATATATATTGCAATATTTTGACCTTAACATATGTGGTGTTTATTTTGTATATATTCCATAATAAAAACACCCTTTACATTATACAAACATACAGTGCTATGTTATGTAGTTTTACATCGATTTCAACCATGTTGTTGAGTAACAAAAATGTTCAAATGTGAGGTTTTTGTAAAAATTACGAGTCTGTGAAAAAGCTAGGCTACAGACGATCGTAACCTAATAATGCAATATCTAAACATGATAGTGTCTGCAAATATTTACACTTTTGAACCTAAATAATGAACAAATTTACGTACAATTGTCCTGGCAAAATACGTTTACGATCATGATTAAACTTCAAAGGGCTGATCGGCTTGCAGTGTTGTTTTGACACACGTGTAGGAACTCGAAAATGGCGGCGGACGATGAAGCCTGAAATAGCTGGCAGAATCCCTGCAGCCAATGTATTCACCGGACCTTAAATGTGTTAAGAGAATTATATATTCTGGTATTGTTGATTGATGGAGCGAATCAACTTGATAATATTTCAGAAACTAGCCTAATGTCATATTGTTTATATTCAACGTCATGCAAATGTTTGAATCATTTGAACATTATACACGTTAGTTACAAACGTTTGACCGACATCAGAATCGAATGAAAACGAAACCCACATGGCTTCATATTATCGGAAAGGAAAACAAATACAACTTGCTGGTTTTGTTTTAATGACAGGACGTTTTAATTATATCAAATTAATGAAATTATGATACTAAGAAAATATATCGTAAAAAACCGGTACAGGTAAACTGTATCGCGGTACAATATTTTTTGGTGGTGCATTGCAATAACCCAATATACCGGTGAACCGCGGCAGCCCTATTAGATGACATTCAAGCGATAAAGATATCCACAAACCAGTCAAGACATGACTCTATTGAAATTTCACAAAATAGAAACAACACAGATATTCATTATTTAACTGTCGGTGATGATATTGAGACTGTTTTATTTGAAATTTATGTGTAACGGTTGCTTCTGAATGTAATACTAGTCTGCATTAAGATTTTTTATCACTTAATAAATGCGCAAAAGTAAATTATTTTCATGGTATATTTCATTAATTAGATTTCAATTGAAAGTTTATGTTCATTCTGATATTTTTGACAGTAATACACGTATTGAACCTATGTCTTTGATATTCATGGATGAGTGCATGCATCAAATTATTGGATAGTTTTGAAAATCATTGGTATCTTTGTTCTTGATGTAGAAAAATGCCTTTATATAGTTATATTAAACTTTAAAAATATGATGGTAGGTGATGTTACATGTATCTGATCGAATATTGTTTACATGATGCATGATGGCGGACATCTAGCTTGCTGAGAGAGACATAGCGAGTGGAATACATTAATATATTGATCATAATTATACAGGCCCTAATTAAGGTAGGTGCAGACAATTATATGCTCTCAGAATCTTCCTGCAGTGGGCGCGTTGTACAACAATAGTAACGAAGAAGAAATCGTAACTGTTATGTATTTGTAATGTAAGGCATAAAAAATGCCTTTATATAGTTATATTACCGTATTTTCCGGAGTATAAGCCGCGACTTTTTTCCCTGAAAATCGGGAGTGCGGCTAATACACCAGTGCGGCTTATCCGTGGACGAAAACCAAAATCTGACCACCTTTTTGCATTATTACGTCGTGATTCACATGTGAAAATCGTAAGTTTTACTCGCCATTTTTGTAAAATTATGCATTGAACAAATCACTGTAAAAGTGTTTAAAAGATCAAATATGCAATGAAAATATATTAAAGATGAAAATAATTACGTATCAGATGCATGTTCACTCGTAAAATTGCTTAATTCAAGGAAATCCGCCGACAGAAACGTGTTCACAACACAATGGCGGTTTAGTAAAGTTATACACCGAAAAAAATCACTGTAAAAGTGTTTAAACGATATAATATGTGATATAAATATAATAAAGATAAAAAATAATAATGTACCAGATACATGTTCAATCGTAAAATTGTTTAATTCACGGAAAATCAGCCGACTGAAGCGTGGTTGTTTACAGTCACAACACAATGGCGGACTGATTTCGCTATCGAATTGCTGCAGGATTGTTATCAAGAAAATAATAACCAAAACGCCAAAAATCATCAAATATCAAACAATAAGTTAAATATATTATTTAGATATTATGTGTGTGCAAGAAATGTCCGCAGACAGCAAGAAAACGATCTTCTGATCATGAATGACTGCTAACTTGCACACGTGTTACACTCTGTCAACATTTGTATTTCTCGGAATCCTGTCGCTGTGATTTCAATGACATAATCAGTAATCAAGTTTATTCGCGTGTTTTACATGTTATTTAGAACATTCTAGCGATGTTTAAGCCTCGAACAGTCTATAAAACATCATTTTATCGATCGGTATACTTTAAAAAAATGATGGCAGGTGATGTTACATGTATCTGATGGTGGAAAAGAATTTTTTTTTTTTATTATTAAAATTTACATTGTTGTTTTAAATATACAGAAGTATTCAGGATGATTGAAAAACACAGTAAACAGGTTTATCAGTGTTTTTTTCATGAATATTTGCTTCCATGGTTTGAAAAAAATATCGCTCGCTCGACTTTGAAACCCTTCGCTCCTAAAAATCCTTGATTTCAAATTTTTTTAAAAACAAAAAAATTTCGCTCGCTCGCTCCATTTTTTTTCTTTCAATTTCCCGAAGAACTACAAATTAATTTGGTGTGGCCTTATATAATATATATATGGTAACGATAATCTCAACTTATTATAAGTGTAACAGGAGAGGAGAAAATGTAGCGGCCAGACTGGGATTCGAACCCGGGACCCTCAGAATACTAGCCGAGTGCTCTGCCGACTGAGCTACCTGGTCACCGATGATCGACCCAGTCCAATCCCGCTACACTCCTCCCTCCTTTCTCGAAGTCTTCGCCCTCGAAGACATACGAGACCCTTCCAAACACCACCAGTCCACCGTGGGTTATTTAGTTGGGCGCCAATTTTGTAACAGGAGAGGAGAAAATGTAGCGGCCAGACCGGGATTGGAACCCGGGACCCTCAGAATACTAGCCGAGTGCTCTACCGACTGAGCTACCTGGTCACCGATGATTGACCCAGTCCAATCCCGCTACATAAGACTTTAAACTGGTAAATATTTTGTAAATATATCTATTTGCTGTTTTGTTTTCATGTTCAATATGTCATTCTTTATAAATGCTATCTTCAATTTTGGAGGATATCAAGAGAATAATTTTACATAAAAGCATACTGTCAGATTCATAATGTCAATAACATTGTAAACTGTACTACATTTTTATTTTTTTACCCCCTGAATATTAATGAACTGTTCCGTCTTTGGTTTTAAGAGATTGAGTTCAGTGTGACTTTATTTTTCTATTTATCACTAGATTTATCGTGTTCTCTAGTGCATGGTGGTGATGTGGACGTGCGTACAACATGTCAACACGGTCGTCACACCAGAATGATTTTTCGTTGAATAAGCCAAGTCTTCAAAGCGCGATAATTCAAATCTGATAGGGTATAAACTTACTCCTCGAAGTAATGTCGGAACGAATGGATACACGATCAAACTTACCGCTCTAGACCACAATCTCTAGGCCTTAATACACATTGACAGCCTACTGGCACTGCAGCAGAAATCTTTTCGCTGGGTCACCGGCACCGCCTTGAATTTGTTTTTCAACGCTATGCCTAGGCTGGTAGTTTGTCAAACTGTCAGAAATAAAGAAAAATGTTTTTACATGTATGCTATTTGATACGATTAGCAGAAAAATAATAACAATCACTAGCCTAGACTAAGTCATCTCGTTACCTTTTCAGCTTCCTGCGCTAAATCTGATCAAATACGATTCCTTCAAATATTGTCCAATCAAATAAAATGTTTCGTGTTTCTTTCAACCAATCAAAATTAAGTTTACATCGTGGAGCGGAACTCGAATATTGTTTACATGATGCATGATGGCGGACATCTAGCTCCTTGCTGAGAGAGACATAGCGAGTGGAATACATTAATATATTGATCATAATTATACAGGCCCTAATTAAGGTAGGTGCAGACAATTATATGCTCTCAGAATCTTCCTGTGGTGGGCGCGTTGTACAACAATAGTAACGAAGAAGAAATCGTAACTGTTATGTATTTGTAATCGAACGTGTCGCAGCTTGCTTGGTCAGATACAGTACAGTACACACTGTAATGTCAGTATCGAATTATTGAAGCATTCAAGGAAACGATCATTGTATCAAAACACTATTTTCGTTTGAACTGGGTCTGTTGATATCGTTTTAATAAAATAACGCGCCGGGATGGGTAAAATATACATGTAGTTTGTTTAGGCATAAGCAGGGGGGTCCTACTAAACAAAGACCGGAGCAGTCCGGGCAATAATATGGGCATACAGTCGTATACTATTCACCTAATTTAGGTTTATTAACACAAAATACATAATTTGTATCCATTTCCAGTGCTGTGATGTAGTGTAAAATGATATATATCGCAAATACTCTTTTTGACTGCATTTCATAGCTTTAAATTTTCAAAGTTTTATTATTATCATTTAAAAAATAATATGAAATGTTTAATTACTCCTGTTATGCATTTGCATTAGTTAAATATATATTTACTGGGGAGAGCAGTACCGGAGCAACGCACAACCTCCCCATATGTATGAAAAAATGGCGGCCGCAAACTGAAGCGGTCAGCGTGTAGGATTGAATTTTGAAGATTGTGTTTTTTGTTATATTTTCATGTATCTGTTACCTTAGATGTGCTTCGCTCTTCGTGCTGGATGGTCTCTTTATAATCATCCTTAATCTATTGCAACTAATTATAGTGACTGACCAAAGGGATCATTCCGACAATAAATGTGCATTGCCATATACTTTTCCCTGTGCTTTATTTGTATGTTCTATATACAGTCAAAATTGCCTTAGCGACCTTCTGAATTCAGCGACCTTCTGTCTTAAACGACCTAAATTATTCCTCCCAGCGAAAATTACTATATAATCTATCTGTATTAAACGACCGTCTGTCTTATGCGACAAGCGACCATACTTTTAGGATCCAACGACACTCGATGTTCTGTATTTAACGACCCAAATCACACATGCATTTGTCTTCTATTCATATATAAAGCCAAGCCAGTTAACTATCCTGTAGGGCTTCCAACCCAGCCCCATTAAGGCAAGACAAAAGAGCTATCCATATGGCTTGGTTATATACAGAAGGTGTTCACTTTGACATAAATTAGCACTTATTCATGCATGAAGTCTCTCGGCTTCGGTACTGATGACCGAAGCCGTCTGCATGTCTGAGCTGGATATTGCAAGGAAAATGTGCTATTTATTCACGATGTTTGTGATGAAAATCAAGAATAATCACTTCCAAAACCAACTAAAATAATGATGAACAATGATTTACTCACAAAAGAACGACATGAATGTAGAAATACTGAAAATGTATCAGTGTAGCTAAGCATGATGGCAGCCATTTTGGGAGATAGTAACAGAGGAGTCGGAAATAGCTGATTTCCGGATTTTTTTTAAATTATTTTTTTCACACTATTTTTTTTCCATTTTTTTATCTATGAAATAAATGAATAAAATGATGAAAGAAAATATAAAAAAACATTAAAAATTATTTTTATTTTTTTTTCTGCTTTTAAATACATTGTAATTTTGTAGCTAATTATGATATATAAGTGGTAGGCCTAAACAAATATTTGTTTTAGAAATTCTTAATCTTATTCATGAATAAAAACAGAAAGATAAATAAAAAATAAATAGATAATTGAAAAATAAAAGTGCCTAAAATTAAATACTGTACATAATTAAAAGATGTATTATATTATGTGATATATTATATATTTAATAATTTCCTATTATTGTGACTGTTTTTAGTACAACAAAACTGTCAAAACATGTCCCACAATATACATTGATACATGTATTTAATTGTTTCGAAAGGGGTGATTCAATTAAGAGACCAACTGTCATATGTGACCTATTTTTCAATCTCCTTTGGAAGGTCTCTTAAAACAATTTTGACTGTATGTTCATTGTTTATGTTTTTGTGACTATTTTGTGACCGATCATGAATATGTAATTTTATTTGTTCTTTTTGTGTCTTGCCAAAGGGGCAAATTGTCTTGAAAATTTTACAATATTCTGTCCACACTTATAGAATTATTTCTTTGCCCCATATTTACATCGCCGGAGACCCATGGGTGATCGCACTACACTACGCTACACTTATCACCCGTGGGACAGCTCCATCTCAGAGTACCGCTTTCGTCAAGTGCCATCTGATTGGCTCCGACAGATTTTCCTGCCAAATTTTTAGCAAATGAGATTGGAAGGTAACAAACGCTTCACAGAAGCTGTACATAAGCAACATCGATATCCATAAATATTTTCCCTCCAAACTGAAGAGTTCTCATCTTAAAAGAGTTATGTTGATTGGTTGCTATTTATAGAGTGACATCAATGAAGCGGTGATCTGAGATGGAGCTGTCCCACGGATGATAAGTGTAGCGTAGTGTAGTGCAATCAACCGTGGGTCTCCTTCGATGTATATTTACTACTTCAAGTAATTCATATTGTACAGACATACATTTATAAGGATACAGTGCTATCTGGAAAACAACTCTTGACTTCCTTGACCCATATTATACATACACATAGCCTTGTTGTTCTCATCTACAGAAAATGTCTTCTACTGGTTCATTAAGTCTACCTGATGCTCCACCAGACTCACCCGGAAGCTCTGTGTCCACTAGACTCATGGTAAGTGTCTTAATGATGAGCTCAGTGTCCACTAGACTCATGGTAAGTGTCTTAATGACGAGCTCAGTGTCCACTAGACTCATGGTAGGTGTCTTAATGATAAGCTCGGTGTCCACTAGACTTATGGTAAGTGTCTTAATGATGAGCTCAGTGTCCACTAGACTCATGGTAAGTGTCTTAATGACGAGCTCGGTGTCCACTAGACTCATGGTAGGTGTCTTAATGATGAGCTCAGTGTCCACTAGACTCATGGTAAGTGTCTTAATGACGAGCTCAGTGTCCACTAGACTCATGGTAAATGTCTTATGATGAGCTCAGTGTCCACTAGACTCATGGTAGGTGTCTTAATGACAAACTCAGTGTCCACTAGGCTCATGGTAGGTGTCTTAATGACAAGCTCAGTGTCCACTAGACTCATGGTAAGTGTCTTAATGATAAGCTAAGTGTCCACTAACTCGTGGTAGGTGTCTTAATGACAAGCTCGGTGTCCACTAGACTCGTGGTAGGTGTCTTAATGACAAGCTCAGTGTCCTCCAGACTCATGGTAAGTGTCTTAATGAAGAGCTCAGTTTTCAATAGACCCATGGTAAGTGTCTTAATGACGAGCTAAGTGTCCACAAGACTCATGGTAGGTGTCTTATTTAGGAGCTCAGTGTCCACTAGAGCTCAGTGTCCACTAGACTCATGCTAAGTGTCTTAATGACAAGCTCGGTGTACACTAGACTCATTGTAAGTGTCTTAATGATGAGCTCAGTATCCACTAGACCCATGGTAAATGTCTTAATGAGGTGCTCAGTGTCCACTAGACTCATGGTAGGTGTCTTATTTAGGAGCTCAGTGTCCACTAGAGGTCAGTGTCCACTAGACTCATGCTAAGTGTCTTAATGACAAGCTTATTGTCCACTAGACTCATGGTAGGTGTCTTAATGACAAGCTCAGTGTCCACTTGACTCATGGTAAGTGTCATATTATTAGTTCAGTGTCCACTAGACTCATGGTAGGTGTCTTAATGACAAGCTCAGTGTCCACTAGACTCATGGTAAGTGTCTTAATGACAAGCTCAGTGTCCACATGGTAAATGTCTTATGATGAGCTCAGTATCCACTAGACTCATGGTAGGTGTCTTAATGACAAGCTCAGTGTCCACTAGACTCATGGTAAGTGTCTTAATGACAAACTCAGTGTCCACTTGACTCATGGTAAATGTCTTATGATGAGCTCAGTGTCCACTAGACACATGGTAGGTGTCTTAATGACAAACTCAGTGTCCACTAGGCTCATGGTAGGTGTCTTAATGACAAGCTCAGTGTCCACTAGACTCATTGTAAATGTCTTAATGACATGCTCAGTATCCACTAGACTCATGGTAGGTGTCTTAATGACAAGCTCAGTGTCCACTAGACTCGTGGTAGGTGTCTTAATGACAAGCTCAGTGTCCACCAGACTCATGGTAAGTGTCTTAATGATGAGCTCAGTTTCCACTAGACCCATGGTAAGTGTCTTAATGAGGTGCTTAGTGTCCACTAGACTCATGGTAGATGTCGTACTGACGAGCTCAGTATCCACTAGACTCATGGTAGGTGTCTTAATGAGGAGCTCAGTGTCTACTAGACTCATGGTAGGTGTCGTAATGACGAGCTCAGTATCCACTAGACTCATGGTAGGTGTCTTAATGACAAGCTCAGTGTCCACTTGACTCATGGTAAGTGTCTTATGATGAGCTCAGTGTCCACTAGACTCATGGCAGGTGTCTTAATGACAAGCTCAGTGTCCACTAGACTCATGGTAGGTGTTCTAATGACAAGCTCAGTGTCCACTAGACTCATGGTAAGTGTCTTAATGACAAGCTCAGTGTCCACATGGTAAATGTCTTATGATGAGCTCAGTATCCACTAGACTCATGGTAGGTGTCTTAATGACAAGCTCAGTGTCCACTAGACTCATGGTAAGTGTCTTAATGACAAACTCAGTGTCCACTTGACTCATGGTAAATGTCTTATGATGAGCTCAGTGTCCACTAGACACATGGTAGGTGTCTTAATGACAAACTCAGTGTCCACTAGGCTCATGGTAGGTGTCTTAATGACAAGCTCAGTGTCCACTAGACTCATTGTAAATGTCTTAATGACATGCTCAGTATCCACTAGACTCATGGTAGGTGTCTTAATGACAAGCTCAGTGTCCACTAGACTCGTGGTAGGTGTCTTAATGACAAGCTCAGTGTCCACCAGACTCATGGTAAGTGTCTTAATGATGAGCTCAGTTTCCACTAGACCCATTGGTAAGTGTCTTAATGAGGTGCTTAGTGTCCACTAGACTCATGGTAGATGTCGTACTGACGAGCTCAGTATCCACTAGACTCATGGTAGGTGTCTTAATGAGGAGCTCAGTGTCTACTAGACTCATGGTAGGTGTCGTAATGACGAGCTCAGTATCCACTAGACTCATGGTAGGTGTCTTAATGACAAGCTCAGTGTCCACTAGACTCATGGTAAGTGTCTTAATGATGAGCTCAGTGTCCACTAGACTCATGGCAGGTGTCTTAATGACAAGCTCAGTGTCCACTAGACTCATGGTAGGTGTCTTAATGATGAGCTCAGTGTCCACTAGACTCATGGTAAGTGTCTTAATGACGAGCTCAGTGTCCACTAGACTCATGGTAGGTGTCTTAATGACAAGCTCAGTGTCCACTAGACTCATGGTAAGTGTCTTAATGACAAGCTCAGTGTCCACTAGACTCATGGTAAATGTCTTAATGAGGAGCTCAGTGTCCACTAGACTCATGGTAGGTGTCTTAATGACAAACTCAGTGTCCATTAGACTCATTGTAAATGTCTTAATGATGAGCTCAGTGTCCACTAGACTCATGGTAGGTTTCTTAATGACAAGCTCAGTGTCCACTAGACTCATGGTAGGTGTCTTAATGATGAGCTCAGTATCCACTAGACTGATGGTAGGTGTCTTAATGACAAGCTCAGTGTCCACTTTACTCATGGTAAATGTCTTATGATGAGCTCAGTATCCACTAGACTCATGGTAGGTGTCTTAATGATGAGCTTAGTGTCCACTAGACTCATGGTAGGTGTCTTAATGATGAGCTCAGTATCCACTAGACTCATGGTAGTTGTCTTAATGACAAGCTTAGTGTCCACTAGACTCATGGTAAGTATCTAAATGACGTGCTCAGTGTCTGCTGGACTCATGGTAGGTGTCTTAATGACAAGCTAGGTGTCTACTAGACTCATGGTAGGTTTCTTAATGAGGAGCTCAGTGTCCACTTGACTCATGGTAAGTGTCTTAATGATTAGCTCAGTGTCCACTAGACCCATGGTAAGTGTCTTAATGACAAGCTCAGTGTCCACTAGACTCGTGGTAAATGTCTTAATGACGAGCTCAGAGTCCACTAGACTCGTGGTAAGTGTCTTAATGATGAGTTTAGTGTCCACTAAACTCATGGTAGGTGTCTTAATGACAAGCTCAGTGTCCACTAGACTCATGGTAGGTGTCTTAATGACAAGCTCGGTGTCCACTAGACTCATTGTATATGTTTTAATGACGAACTCAAGAGTCCACTAGACTCATGGTAAGTGTCTCAATGACAAGCTCAGTGTCCACTAGACTCATTGTAAGTGTCTCAATGACAAGCTCAGTGTCCACTTGACTCATGGTAAATGTCTTAATGATGAGCTCAGTATCCACTAGACTCATGGTAAGTGTCTTAATGACAAGCTCAGTGTCCACTAGACTCATGGTAGGTGTCTCAATGACAAGCTCAGTGTCCACTTGACTCATGGTAAATATCTTATGATGAGCTCAGTGTCCACTAAACTCATGGTAGGTGTCTTAATGACAAGCTAGGTGTCTACTAGACTCATGGTAGGTTTCTTAATGAGGAGCTCAGTGTCCACTTGACTCATGGTAAGTGTCTTAATGATTAGCTCAGTGTCCACTAGACCCATGGTAAGTGTCTTAATGACAAGCTCAGTGTCCACTAGACTCGTGGTAAATGTCTTAATGACGAGCTCAGAGTCCACTAGACTCGTGGTAAGTGTCTTAATGATGAGTTTAGTGTCCACTAGACTCATGGTAGGTGTCTTAATGACAAGCTCAGTGTCCACTAGACTCATGGTAGGTGTCTTAATGACAAGCTCGGTGTCCACTAGACTCATTGTAAATGTCTTAATGACGAGCTCAAGAGTCCACTAGACTCATGGTAAGTGTCTCATTGACAAGCTCAGTGTCCACTAGACTCATTGTAAGTGTCTCAATGACAAGCTCAGTGTCCACTTGACTCATGGTAAATATCTTATGATGAGCTCAGTGTCCACTAAACTCATGGTAGGTGTCTTAATGACAAGCTCTGTGTCCGCTAGACTCATGGTAGGTGTCTTAATGACAAGCTCGGTGTCCACTAGATTCATGGTAAGTGTCTTAATGACGAGCTCAGAGTCCACTTGACTCATGGTAAATATCTTATGATGAGCTCAGTGTCCACTAAACTCATGGTAGGTGTCTTAATGACAAGCTCTGTGTCCACTAGACTCATGGTAGGTGTCTTAATGATTAGCTCAGTGTCCACTAGACCCATGGTAAGTGTCTTGATGACGAGCTCAGAGTCCACTAGACTCGTGGTAAGTGTCTTAATGACGAGCTCAGTGTCCACTAGACTCATTGTAAGTGTCTTAATGACAAATTCAGATGTGAGTCAATTTCAATGGGTTGTTTATTTTCGTTAAACAAATTTAAGTTTTCACTGAAATCCAGGAATCCTAAACAACATGCAGTGAATAATTCAGAAATTCATTGACATATTCATTGAACAGTAATTCTGTATTTGCATATTACAGAGTTATCTGCCCTTGTGTGAAGGTATTGATTGTGATGTCACGTGTTTGCGAGCCTATTGTCATACTTTTTGGAGAAAATGACCTGCATTGCCCTAAAAAGATAATGACGTCACAATCAATACCTATTTGCAAGGGAGCTATCTCTGTAATATGTAAAGGTGGAATACATGAGTATGTTATGTCTTGACTGTCCTTAGCATTCAGAACCCTGTGATATTATGTAACTGGCCTTAGCCTTCAGAACCCTGTGATATTATGTAACTGGCCTTAGCCTTCAGAACCCTGTGATATTATGTAACTGGCCTTAGCCTTCAGAACCCTGTGATATTATGTAACTGGCCTTAGCCTTCAGAACCCTGTGATATTATGTAACTGGCCTTAGCCTTCAGAACCCTGTGATATTATGTAACTGGCCTTAGCCTTCAGAACCCTGTGATATTATGTAACTGGCCTTAGCCTTCAGAACCCTGTGATATTATGTAAATGGCCTTAGCCTTCAGAACCCTGTGATATTATGTTATCAAGTTATTATATGTAATGTTTGGTTTTTCTCAAAGGAGGAGTATGAAGAACTACTGAAGTATGCGGTCGTTGTCCCGAGTTATGATCCTAACAAACTTCCTCATACCCTGGTCGATCCTCGCGACTCCTTCCCACAACCAGAGACACTAGTCACCGTTACTAGGCAACCAAAAGGTAAACAGTGTTACTAGGCAACCAAAAGGTAAACAATGTTACTAGGCAACCAAAAGGTAAACAGTATTACTAGGTAACCAAAAGGTAAACAGTGTTACTAGGTAACCAAAAGGTAGACAGTGTTAATAGGCAACCAAAAGATAAACAATGTTTGTAGTTACAGTAAGATGTTATATATATGTAACCCTCTGTAGTTACAGTAAGATGTAAAATATATAACCCTCTGTAGTTACAGTAAGATGTAATAGATATAACCCTCTGTAGTTACAGTTAGATGTAATAGATATATAACCCTCTGTAGTTACAGTTAGATGTAATAGATATAACCCTCTGTAGTTACAGTAAGATGTAATAGATATAACCCTCTGTAGTTACAGTAAGATGTAATAGATATAACCCTCTGTAGTTACAGTAAGATGTAATAGATATAACCCTCTGTAGTTACAGTAAGATGTAATAGATATAACCCTCTGTAGTTACAGTAAATGGTGTAATAGATATAACCCTCTGTAGTTACAGTAGAATATGTAATAGATATAACCCTCTAGTTACAGTAGAAGATGTAATAAATATAACCCTCTGTAGTTACAGTAAGATGTAAAATATATAACCCTAAGATGTAAAATATATAACCCTCTGTAGTTACAGTAAGATGTAATAGATATAACCCTCTGTAGTTACAGTTAGATGTAATAGATATATAACCCTCTGTAGTTACAGTTAGATGTAATAGATATAACCCTCAGTAGTTACAGTAAGATGTAATAGATATAACCCTCTGTAGTTACAGTAAGATGTAATAGATATAACCCTCTGTAGTTACAGTA
Source organism: Argopecten irradians (assembly GCF_041381155.1). Classification (NCBI taxonomy): domain Eukaryota; kingdom Metazoa; phylum Mollusca; class Bivalvia; order Pectinida; family Pectinidae; genus Argopecten; species Argopecten irradians. Next base: position 37,632,282 of record NC_091146.1, on the reverse strand, counting down.
AGATGTAATAGATATAACCCTCTGTAGTTACAGTAAATGATGTAATAGATATAACCCTCTGTAGTTACAGTAGAATATGTAATAGATATAACCCTCTGTAGTTACAGTAGAAGATGTAATAAATATAACCCTCTGTAGTTACAGTAAATGATGTAATAGATATAACCCTCTGTAGTTACAGTAGAATATGAAATAGATATAACCCTCTGTAGTTACAGTAGAATATGAAATAGATATAACCCTCTGTAGTTACAGTAAGGTGTAATAGATATAACCCTCTGTAGTTACAGTAATATGTAATAGATATAACCCTTTGTAGTTACAGTAAGATGTAATAGATATAACCCTCTGTAGTTACAGTAAGATGTAATAGATATAACCTTCTGTAGTTACAGTAATTGATGTAATAGATATAACCCTCTGTAGTTACAGTAAATGATGTAATAGATATAACCCTCTGTAGTTACAGTAGAAGATGTAATCTATATAACCCTCTGTAGTTACAGTAGAAGATGTAATAGATATATAACCCTCTGTAGTTACAGTAAGATGTAATAGATATAACCCTCTGTAGTTACAGTAAGATGTAATAGATATAACCCTCTGTAGTTACAGTAAATGATGTAATAGATATAACCCTCTGTAGTTACAGTAGAAATATAAACCTCGTAATAGAATAACCCTCTGTAGTTACAGTAGAAGATGTAATAAATATAACCCTCTGTAGTTACAGTAAATGATGTAATAGATATAACCCTCTGTAGTTACAGTAGAATATGTAATAGATATAACCCTCTGTAGTTACAGTAGAGATGTAATAGATATAACCCTCTGTAGTTACAGTAAATGATGTAATAGATATAACCCTTTGTAGTTACAGTAAGATGTAATAGATATAACCTCTCTGTAGTTACAGTAAGATGTAATAGATATAACCCTCTGTAGTTACAGTAATTGATGTAATAGATATAACCCTCTGTAGTTACAGTAAATGATGTAATAGATATAACCCTCTGTAGTTACAGTAGAAGATGTAATAGATATAACCCTCTGTAGTTACAGTAAGAAGATGTAATAGATATATAACCCTCTGTAGTTACAGTAAGATGTAATAGATATAACCCTCTGTAGTTACAGTAAGATGTAATAGATATAACCCTCTGTAGTTACAGTAGAAGATGTAATAGATATATAACCCTCTGTAGTTACAGTAAGATGTAATAGATATAACCCTCTGTAGTTACAGTAATATGTAATAGATATAACCCTCTGTAGTTACAGTAATATGTAATAGATATAACCCTCTGTAGTTACAGTAAGATGTAATAGATATAACCCTCTGTAGTTACAGTAAGATGTAATAGATATAACCTTCTGTAGTTACAGTAATTGATGTAATAGATATAACTCTCTGTAGTTACAGTAAGATGTAATAGATATAACCCTTTGTAGTTACAGTAAGATGTAATAGATATAACCCTCTGTAGTTACAGTAAGATGTAATAGATATAACCCTCTGTAGTTACAGAACCCTCTGTAGTTACAGTAAGATGTAATAGATATAACCCTCTGTAGTTACAGTAAGATGTAATAGATATATAACCCTCTGTAGTTACAGTTAGATGTAATAGATATATAACCCTCTGTAGTTACAGTAAGATGTAATAGATATAACCCTCTGTAGTTACAGTAGAAGATGTAATAGATATAACCCTCTGTAGTTACAGTAAGATGTAATAGATATAACCCTCTGTAGTTACAGTAGAAGATGTAATAGATATAACCCTCTGTAGTTACAGTAGAAGATGTAATCTATATAACCCTCTGTAGTTACAGTAGAAGATGTAATAGATATAACCCTCTGTAGTTACAGTTAGATGTAATAGATATAACCCTCTGTAGTTACAGTAGAAGATGTAATAGATATAACCCTCTGTAGTTACAGTAAGATGTAATAGATATAACCCTCTGTAGTTACAGTAAGATGTAATAGATATAACCCTCTGTAGTTACAGTAGAAGATGTAATAGATATAACCCTCTGTAGTTACAGTAGAAGATGTAATAGATATAACCCTCTGTAGTTACAGTAGAAGATGTAATAGATATATAACCCTCTGTAGTTACAGTAGAAGATGTAATAGATATAACCCTCTGTAGTTACAGTAGAAGATGTAATAGATATAAACCTCTGTAGTTACAGTAAAATGTAATAGATATAACCCTCTGTAGTTACAGTAAGATGTAATAGATATAACCCTCTGAAGTTAGAAGATGTAATAGATATAAACCTCTGTAGTTACAGTAAGATGTAATAGATATAACCCTCTGTAGTTACAGTAGAAGATGTAATAGATATATAACCCTCTGAAGTTACAGTAGAAGATGTAATAGATATAACCCTCTGTAGTTACAGTAGAAGATGTAATAGATATAACCCTCTGTAGTTACAGTAAGATGTAATAGATATTACCCTCTGTAGTTACAGTAAGATGTAATAAATATAACCCTCTGTAGTTACAGTAGAAGATGTAATAGATATAACCCTCTGTAGTTACAGTAGAAGATGTAATAGATATAACCCTCTGTAGTTACAGTTAGATGTAATAGATATAACCCTCTGTAGTTACAGTTAGATGTAATAGATATGACCCTCTGTAGTTACAGTTAGATGTAATAGATATATAACCCTCTGTAGTTACAGTAAGATGTAATAGATATAACCCTCTGTAGTTACAGTATAATGTCATATTTATAACCCTATGAAGTTACAGTAGAAGATGTAATAGATATAACCCTCTGTAGTTACAGTAGAAGATGTAATAGATATAACCCTCTGTAGTTACAGTAAGATGTAATAGATATAACCCTCTGTAGTTACAGTTAGATGTAATAGATATAACCCTCTGTAGTTACAGTAAGATGTAATAGATATAACCCTCTGTAGTTACAGTTAGATGTAATAGATATAACCCTCTGTAGTTACAGTTAGATGTAATAGATATATAACCCTCTGTAGTTACAGTAAGATGTAATAGATATAACCCTCTGTAGTTACAGTAAGATGTAATAGATATAACCCTCTGTAGTTACAGTATAATGTCATATTTATAACCCTATGAAGTTACAGTAGAAGATGTAATATATATAACCCTCTGAAGTTACAGTAGAAGATAGAATTGAACAAGCCGGATCTGATGCCGAGTCTGAAGCTAGTCTGATTGTCAAAGTGACCAGAGAAAGAGGTCTACCAGATTTTGGCCAGAGTCCCATACAGCGTAAACTTGAGCTCCAGGACAGCGATTCCTCCAGTACCATACAATCTCGAGGTTGGTAATTAAGTGTTACTCACCTCGCAAGCACCGATTCGAGGCGGGTACTGATTTCTATGTGAAATTGTGTTTCTTTGTTGTTTGTGATAAGAGCTTTTAATAAAATCATAAAACATGGATGTTTCAGAGGAATCCGAGAGAGTCCCAGATCGTCTGTTCACACCGTCAGCGAAAAATGTGATGCATGAAATCAATATGTCAGGTAGGGAGGACTTCTATACATCGTCAGTCGACCCAGACGTCAATAAAATGGAGAATCTACTGGACCAGTGGTGTCTGGACCTAAAGAGGAATGTCCTGGTGAGAGCTTTATCTATATGTCACTTAGGAGTCTATCAACACATTTGTTATATTGTGTGTATTTGACACATTTGTTACATTATGTGTATTTGACACATTTGTTACATTGTGTGTATTTGACACATTTGTTACATTGTGTGTATTAGACACATTTTTACACATTTGTTACATTATGTGTATTTGACACATTTTGTTACATTGTGTGTATTTGACACATTTGTTACATTATGTGTATTTGACACATTTGTTACATTATGTGTATTTGACACATTTGTTACATTATGTGTATTTGACACATTTGTTACATTACATGTATTTGACACATTTGTTACATTATGTGTATTTGACACATTTGTTACATTATGTGTATTTGACACATTTGTTACATTGTGTGTATTTGACACATTTGTTACATTATGTGTATTTGACACATTTGTTACATTATGTGTATTTGACACACATTTGTTACATTGTGTGTATTTGACACATTTGTTACATTATGTGTATTTGACACATTTGTTACATTATGTGTATTTGACACATTTGTTACATTATGTGTATTTGACACATTTGTTACATTATGTGTATTTGACACATTTGTTACATTATGTGTATTTGACACATTTGTTACATTATGTGTATTTGACACATTTGTTACATTATGTGTATTTGACACATTTGTTACATTGTGTGTATTTATTTGACACATTTGTTACATTACATGTATTTGACACATTTGTTACATTATGTGTATTTGACACATTTGTTACATTGTGTGTATTTGACACATTTGTTACATTACATGTATTTGACACATTTGTTACATTACATGTATTTGACACATTTGTTACATTATGTGTATTTGACACATTTGTTACATTATGTGTATTTGACACATTTGTTACATTATGTGTATTTGACACATTTGTTACATTATGTGTATTTGACACATTTGTTACATTATGTGTATTTGACACATTTGTTACATTATGTGTATTTGACACATTTGTTACATTATGTGTATTTGACACATTTGTTACATTATGTGTATTTGACACATTTGTTACATTATTGTATTTGACACATTTGTTACATTATGTATTTTTGACACATTTGTTACATTATGTATATTTGACACATTTGTTACATTATGTGTATTTGACACATTTGTTACATTATGTGTATTTGACACATTTGTTACATTGTGTGTAAATTGACACATTTGTTACATTATGTGTATTTGACACATTTGTTACATTATGTGTATTTGACACATTTGTTACATTATGTGTATTTGACACATTTGTTACATTATGTGTATTTGACACATTTGTTACATTATGTGTATTTGACACATTTGTTACATTATGTGTATTTGACACATTTGTTACATTATGTGTATTTGACACATTTGTTATATTGAGTGTATTTGACGCATTTGTTACATTATGTGTATTTGACACATTTGTTACATTATGTGTATTTGACACATTTGTTACATTATGTGTATTTGACACATTTGTTACATTATGTGTATTTGACACATTTGTTACATTATGTGTATTTGACACATTTGTTACATTATGTGTATTTGACACATTTGTTACATTATGTGTATTTGACACATTTGTTACATTATGTGTATTTGACACATTTGTTACATTATGTGTATTAGACACATTTGTTACATTATGTGTATTTGACACATTTGTTACATTATGTGTATTTGACACATTTGTTACATTATGTGTATTTGACACATTTGTTACATTATGTGTATTTGACACATTTGTTACATTATGTGTATTTGACACATTTGTTACATTATGTGTATTTGACACATTTGTTACATTATGTGTATTTGACACATTTGTTACATTATGTGTATTTGACACATTTGTTACATTATGTGTATTTGACACATTTGTTACATTATGTGTATTTGACACATTTGTTACATTATGTGTATTTGACACATTTGTTACATTATGTGTATTTGACACATTTGTTACATTATGTGTATTTGACACATTTGTTACATTATGTGTATTTGACACATTTGTTACATTATGTGTATTTGACACATTTGTTACATTATGTGTATTTGACACATTTGTTACATTATGTGTATTTGACACATTTGTTACATTATGTGTATTTGACACATTTGTTACATTATGTGTATTTGACACATTTGTTACATTATGTGTATTTGACACATTTGTTACATTATGTGTATTTGACACATTTGTTACATTATGTGTATTTGACACATTTGTTACATTACATGTATTTGACACATTTGTTACATTATGTGTATTTGACACATTTGTTACATTATGTGTATTTGACACATTTGTTACATTATGTGTATTTGACACATTTGTTACATTACATGTATTTGACACATTTGTTACATTATGTGTATTTGACACATTTGTTACATTATGTGTATTTGACACATTTGTTACATTACATGTATTTGACACATTTGTTACATTTGTTACATTGTGTGTATTTGACACATTTGTTACATTATGTGTATTTGACACATTTGTTACATTATGTGTATTTGACACATTTGTTACATTATGTGTATTTGACACATTTGTTACATTATGTGTATTTGACACATTTGTTACATTATGTGTATTTGACACATTTGTTACATTACATGTATTTGACACATTTGTTACATTATGTGTATTTGACACATTTGTTACATTATGTGTATTTGACACATTTGTTACATTATGTGTATTTGACACATTTGTTACATTATGTGTATTTGACACATTTGTTACATTGAGTGTATTTGACGCATTTGTTACATTACATGTGTATTTGACACATTTGTTACATTATGTGTATTTGACACATTTGTTACATGTGTATTTGACACATTTGTTACATTATGTGTATTTGACACATTTGTTACATTACATGTATTTGACACATTTGTTACATTATGTTATGTGTATTTGACACATTTGTTACATTGTGTGTATTTGACACATTTGTTACATTACATGTATTTGACACATTTGTTACATTGTGTGTATTTGACACATTTGTTACATTATGTGTATTTGACACATTTGTATTGTTACATTTGTTACATTGTATTTGACACATTTGTTACATTATGTGTATTTGACACATTTGTTACATTAATGTGTATTTGACACATTTGTTACATTACGTGTATTTGACACATTTGTTACATTATGTGTATTTGACACATTTGTTACATTATGTGTATTTGACACATTTGTTACATTATGTGTATTTGACACATTTGTTACATTATGTGTATTTGACACATTTGTTACATTGTGTGTATTTGACACATTTGTTACATTGTGTGTATTTGACACATTTGTTACATTATGTGTATTTGACACATTTGTTACATTGTGTGTAAATTGACACATTTGTTACATTACGTGTATTTGACACATTTGTTACATTATGTGTATTTGACACATTTGTTACATTACATGTATTTGACACATTTGTTACATTATGTGTATTTGACACATTTGTTACATTATGTGTATTTGACACATTTGTTACATTATGTGTATTTGACACATTTGTTACATTACATGTATTTGACACATTTGTTACATTACATGTATTTGACACATTTGTTACATTACATGTATTTGACACATTTGTTACATTACATGTATTTGACACATTTGTTACATTACATGTATTTGACACATTTGTTACATTACATGTATTTGACACATTTGTTACATTACATGTATTTGACACATTTGTTACATTACATGTATTTGACACATTTGTTACATTACATGTATTTGACACATTTGTTACATTACATGTATATTTGACACATTTGTTACATTACATGTATTTGACACATTTGTTACATTACATGTATTTGACACATTTGTTACATTACATGTATTTGACACATTTGTTACATTACATGTATTTGACACATTTGTTACATTACATGTATTTGACACATTTGTTACATTACATGTATTTGACACATTTGTTACATTACATGTATTTGACACATTTGTTACATTACATGTATTTGACACATTTGTTACATTACATGTATTTGACATATTTGTTACATTTTGTGTATTTGACAATTTGTTATATTGAGTGTATTTGACACATTTGTTACATTACGTGTATTCCACACATTTGTTAAATTATGTATATTTGACACATTTGTTACATTACGTGTATTCCACACATTTGTTAAATTATGTATATTTGACACATTTGTTACATTACATGTATTTGACACATTTGTTACATTACATGTATTTGACACATTTGTTACATTATGTATATTTGACACATTTGTTACATTACATGTATTTGACACATTTGTTACATTATGTATATTTGACACATTTGTTACATTACATGTATTTGACACATTTGTTACATTATGTATATTTGACACATTTGTTACATTACATGTATTTGACACATTTGTTACATTATGTGTATATTTGACACATTTGTTACATTACATGTATTTGACACATTTGTTACATTATGTGTATTTGACACATTTGTTACATTATGTGTATTTGACACATTTGTTACATTATGTGTATTTGACACATTTGTTACATTACATGTATTTGACACATTTGTTACATTACATGTATTTGACACATTTGTTACATTATGTGTATTTGACACATTTGTTACATTACTGTATTTGACACATTTGTTACATTACGTGTATTTGACACATTTGTTACATTACATGTATTTGACACATTTGTTACATTATATGTATTTGACACATTTGTTACATTACATGTATTTGACACATTTGTTACATTATGTGTATTTGACACATTTGTTACATTACATGTATTTGACACATTTGTTACATTACATGTATTTGACACATTTGTTACATTATGTGTATTTGACACATTTGTTACATTACATGTATTTGACACATTTGTTACATTATGTGTATTTGACACATTTGTTACATTATGTGTATTTGACACATTTGTTACATTGTGTATTTGACACATTTGTTACATTACATGTGTGTATTTGACACATTTGTTACATTATGTGTATTTGACACATTTGTTACATATGTGTATTGTGTATATTTAACACATTTGTTACAATATGTGTATTTGACACATTTGTTACATTACATGTATTTGACACATTTGTTACATTGTGTATATTTGACACATTTGTTACATTACATGTATTTGACACATTTGTTATATTATGTATATTTGACACATTTGTTACATTATGTGTATTTGACACATTTGTTACATTATGTGTATTTGACACATTTGTTACATTACATGTATTAGACACATTTGTTACATTATGTGTATTTGACACATTTGTTACATTACGTGTATTTGACACATTTGTTACATTACATGTATTTGACACATTTGTTACATTACATGTATTTGACACATTTGCTACATTACATGTATTTGACACATTTGTTACATTATGTGTATTTGACACATTTGTTACATTACATGTATTTGACACATTTGTTACATTACATGTATTTGACACATTTGCTACATTACATGTATTTGACACATTTGTTACATTATGTGTATTTGACACATTTGTTACATTACATGTATTTGACACATTTGTTACATTATAATTATGAATTCCACATTTGTTACATTATGTATATTTGCCAACTGATATGTATGTTGGAGTGTTTTTTCATACTTAGGCAGAGTATGGACAGTCAAAGATCCGTATAGTAGAACTGGGTCGTCAACAATTGCTTCGCCAGCAAGAGAAGTGAGTATCCATCTCTGTTATTAAGTATCTGTCTCTGTTATTAAGTGTCTGTCTCTGTTATTAAGGATGTACACCTCTGAGAAGTCAAAATTTTCTTTTATTAAACTTTTTTTCTCATATAGATTTTGGGAAATAGGAGTTCATACCATACAAGAAAATGGAAGAAAAACATATGTCGGTGTGCTTGTTTTTGAGGTATTGTCACTCAAAGATACCAAGTTGACAAAATCTTTTTTTTGGATTTTTGCCATTTTGACCATATACACAGAGCTCAAAGCCATAATTTCCTAATGAGATGTTTGATGTGTATGGAAGTTTGAAGAATTTATTTTCCTGTAGTCTTCTTTAAAAATATACAAGTTTTGATTAATAAAACTCATATTTTTTCTCAGAATAACAACATATGCTACTCCTACCCCTTAATTTTGAGCTACATGTAAAAATACACTGTTTTCAGCCATTTTTGCCAAATTTAACCCTTTATAGAAACAGTTGTGGTATTAAACTTTTGTTGATATTTTGCATATCAATACGGAATGGGTTGTTCTTTCTAAATTAGGCAGAAAAATGGGGGGTCAGTGTGCTTACTTTTTTGCCCCATTTGAATATGTGTTATTTTTCAGTATTTTAGAGTAAAAATATAAAAGTGCTCAAATTACCATTAAATGTAAAAATAACGTGACAAAAGCGTATCACTTCACGCAATTATGCTCAATATTTTAATAACCATGAACCTAGTAAAGATTAACAGCAAAAATTAGCTCGATACAGCTAAAAATGCTGGTGCATTGATAATTTAAGTAAAAACAATTTTAATGCTCAATATTTTAATAACCACAAACCTAGTAAAGATTAACAGCAAAAATTAGCTCGATACAGCTAAAAATGCTGGTGCATTGATAATTTAAGTAAAAACAATTTTAATGCTCAATATTTTAATAACCACAAACCTAGTAAAGATTAACAGCAAAAATTAGCTCGATACAGCTAAAAATGCTGGTGCATTGATGATTTAAAGTGGTAGTCTCACATTCCCCAAAATTTTCCTGTTGTTCAATATTTTTCATATTTGTTTTATGAAGTAAATATGTTGTTATGCATCTTCTGTCAAAGTTTTGAAGAAATTGAACCATCTATTTTTTCTAAATAAATATTCAAATTTGCCATTTTTGAGTAGATTCTGCACATGAAAAAACAGCATTAGTCTGTACTAAATCCGCCCCGTAAATGAAAATAATTAATAAAATGTTCTGCGATATATATATTGTTTAATTGACGTGATATATATCAATCCTTTTTTTTAAATGCTTTACTTCTCGTCACAATTAATTTCTAGTGATCATTTTTGGAGGAAATTAGGTAAAAAAGACGCAAGTAAATTACCTAAAACATTCTCACCAAAATGAAAATAAATCAAAATTGTAAAGTTCAATTTTTATAGAAAAATAACAGAATAAAAAGTGACAAAGTTGCTTTTAATCAGTCAATTTTCAAGAAAATTGAACCACAATTTGTCAAGATAGGGCATTTTTAGCACCAACAAACCTTCATTTTTCATTGAAAAAGACGGGATTCACAATAGAGTTATCTCCCCTATTACATATACTTTTTATACATTCACTGCAGAATTTTCTGTTACAATATAGCCTAGATGTCAATAGTTTTAGTTTTAAAATGATTGACAATATTTAATCAATATATATTTACCTTAAAATAGCAATTTAAGATTGATAGGATTATTTGTGTTGTTATTTTTAAAACTAATAAAATAATTTATTCATAAATTCAAACTTCAGAAAAGGGGGTATTAATCAAATCGCGGTCATTCAAATGCTTGAAGAGCTTGGGGCACTGTCATAACTCAAGAGTCTGTATGAAAAAATCATGATCTGTCTCCCTTACCATGAAACTACATTCTTAAGTCAAAACAATTACAGTAAAAAATGGTTAAACTATGGCTCTACTCAAAGAGGAAAAAGACACAATTTCAAAATGGACGCCAATTGGGCCATTTCTTAAAATCCCTTTATAAAAAAAATCTACTGAAAATAGAAATTAAATTTTTTGACAAAATTCGCATCTTGCAACTTGCTACAGATATTGATAAAATATATTTGAAAATCTCTTAACTTCTTTAATCTTTGTCGAAACGAGACTTCAACGGGACTGAAACCTCAGAAGAATACATCCTTAAGTATCTGTCACTGTTATTAAGTGTCTGTCTCTGTTATTAAGTATCTGTCTCTATTATCAAGTATCCGTCACTGTTATTAAGTATCTATCTCTGTTATTAAGAATCCGTTTCTGTTATTAAGTATCTATCTCTGTTATTAAGTATTCGTCTCTGTTATTTAGTATCTGTCTCTGTTATTAAGTATCCGTCTCTGTTATTAAGAATCCGTCTCTGTTATTAAGAATCCGTCTCTGTTATTAAGTATCCGTCTCAATTTGATGTGATATTTCTATCTATTAGATGTAATTTTTACTTATTAGATGTTATTCTTCAATATTAGATGGCATTATCACTATCAATGGAGAGTATTAAGTCCTGAGGAACCCTAAATCTCACGAATTACTACAGAAACTGTTTGAGTACTATACATGTACATATATCCATATTCCACTGTGTAAGAATGTAGTCTCATGGTAAGGGAGACAGATCATGATTTTTTCATACAGACGCTTGAGTTATGACAGTGTCCCAAGCTCTTCAAGCATTTGAATGATCGCGATTTGATTAATACCCCCTTTTCTGAAGTTTGAATTTATGAATAAATTATTTTATTAGTTTTAAAAATAACAGCACAAATAATTCTATTCAATCTTAAATTGCTATTTTATGATAAATATATATTGATTTAACATAGTTAATCATTTTAAAACTAAAAGTATTGACATCTAGGCTATATTGTAACAGAAAATTCTGCAGTGAATGTATGAAAAGTATATATAATAGGGGAGATAACTCTATTGTGAATCATGTCTTTTTCAATGAAAAATGAAGATTTTTTGGTACTAAAAATGCTCTATCTTGACAAATTGTGGTTCAATTTTCTTGAAAATTGACTGATTAAAAGCAATTTGTCACTTTTTAGTCTGTTATTTTTCTATAAAAATTGAACTTCACAATTTTGATTTATTTTCATTTTGGTGAGAATGTTTTAGGTAATTTACTTGCGTCTTTTTTACCTAATTTCCTCCAAAAATGATCACTAGAAATTAATTGTGACGAGAAGTAAAGCATTTTTTTTTAAAAAAAGGATTGATATATATCACTTCAATTAAACGATATATATATCGTAGAACATTTTGTTAATTATTTTCATTTACGGGGCGGATTTAGTACAGACTAATGCTGTTTTTTTCATGTGCAAATCTACTCAAAAATGGCAAATTTGAATATTTATTCAGAAAAAATAGATGGTACAATTTCTTCGAAACTTTGACAGAAGATGCATAACAACATATTTACTTCATAAATCAAATATGAAAAATATTGAACTACGGGAAAATTTTGGGGAATGTGAGACTACCACCTGAAATCCCTATGGGGCGGACATTCATTGACTTATTTTTATGAATGAGACACTCAACTGGTATGTTAAATGCATATGAAGATACTGTTAATGTGTATGTTATGGTAATGTAAGTGAAATACATGTGTAACCCTGGTAAATACTAGCTGCAACATGTATCGCTCGGCTAGAGAAAACTTCTCTTAGCTTGATCTGTTGAGCGTCAGACTAGTAATCCAGAGGTCCCCAGTTCGATCCCTGGCAGAGACAGGTTTTAAATTCATTGTAAATTCTGCTCCCTGTTACACATGGTTTTGTTATATTTAAAAAATATTTATAATGCAAAAGCTAATTTATCAAGACCTATTGTTTGATTTCTCTTATTCATTTTTCATCATTTCCCCTAACTTGCATTAATGATATGGTGTCACTGATTTTGTTGACAATATGTTTGTGTTAACACTGTATATTTGTAGACATGCCAGTGAGATGTTGACTCTACAAAACGAGGTTGAGAGCATGAAGGAGCTGTTACACACCTATGAACAGTCCATATCACGCAAAGACCAGGTCATATCTAACATGACGCACGCTCTACAGAAACAACGGGAGCGACATGACCTCCTCAAAAAGTTCAGCGAATGGAAAATCAAACACAACGATCTCAAACGAGAGGTAAACTTTCAAATATTTCAATTTCTACAAAAAATTATTTCAGTGATAAAATAAGATTTAACTGCAGACAAGTGTAGAATTATCAGTATACATTCTGTATATTATAGGCCTCAATTTCTAGAAACAAAGAGGTGCAGACCTAAGGTAAAACTTGTAATTAATTTTCTCTTTGTTTCTGGCTTTCTGATTGGCCAATTCATTTTTTTCATTCCACGATGAAAAAAAATCCGAGAATGGTGCGGAAACCCAACGTTATCATGACGTCACAATAGAAACATTGACGTTGTGTATTGATTTTGAAAAAAAAAAAAAGTCCCTTGGAGAAATCAATGGAATCGTACGTGTAAACTTTTTTCATTTTATAAAGTAGCCTGGAAAATTAATAATAAGCATTGAAGTCGCTATTTTTTAATTTCATTGGTTCAGTGTTGACATTGTGTGAACAAATTATTTTTGGTTTTGAATGGATACAGTAAAACACTGTTATAAAGAATCTGTATAAAGTATCTAGGACTATTTATAGACTGTAAGTACAAAGGACTATTTATAGAATGTATATAAAGTACCTAGGCCTATTTATAGAATCTTTATAAAGTACCTAGGACTATTTATAGAATCTGTAAGTACACATGACTATTTATAGAATGTGTATAAAGTACCTAGGACTATTTATAGAATCTTTAAGTATATAGGACTATTTTTAGAATGTGTGTAAAGTACCCAGGACTATTTATAGAATTTGTATTGCGAGGTTTTGAATGATTCCTTTACTCTGCTGACTTGTTCTTACAGAAATTTGCAAGTAAGTTAGCAGCTAAACATCATGAACGGAAGCTGACACGAACAGTTTGGGACGCCTGGCATTCAGTAATCGAGTCGAAATGGCGGAATCGTGTGGAGCGTGCCTGTCAGAGTAAAGCACAGGAAGTCTGCATGTCCCTAACAAATAACTATGAGGCAAAGATAGCATCGGTACGCAGTGTAGATTTGTATGTAAAATGGGTTGTGTAGATTTGTATGTAAAATTGAGTGTGTAGATTTGTATGTAAAATTGGTTTTATGACACTAGATACTATTCAATACAGAGTTAGTTTTGTATCCATGCTAATTCCCACCAGATTGACAGTGTTGATGTGACATTAATGATTATTTACGTTATGTTGATGTGACATTAATGATTATTTACGTTATGTTGATGTGACATTAATGATTATTTACGTTATGTTGATGTGACATTAATGATTACGTTATGTTGATGTGACATTAATATGATTATTTACGTTATGTTGATGTGACATTAATGATTATTTACGTTATGTTGATGTGACATTAATGATTACGTTATGTTGATGTGACATTTATATTATTTGTTATGTTGATGTGACATTAATGATTATTTACGTTATGTTGATGTGACATTAATGATTACGTTATACGTTATGTTGATGTGACATTAATGATTATTTACGTTATGTTGATGTGACATTAATGATTATTTACGTTATGTTGATGTGACATTAATGATTATTTACGTTATGTTGATGTGACATTAATGATTATTTACGTTATGTTGATGTGACATTAATGATTACGTTATGTTGATGTGACATTAATGATTATTTACGTTATGTTGATGTGACATTAATGATTACGTTATGTTGATGTGACATTAATGATTATTTACGTTATGTTGATGTGACATTAATGATTACGTTATGTTGATGTGACATTAATGATTATTTACGTTATGTTGATGTGACATTAATGATTATTTACGTTATGTTGATGTGACATTAATGATTATTTACGTTATGTTGATGTGACATTAATGATTATTTACGTTATGTTGATGTGACATTAATGATTATTTACGTTATGTTGATGTGACATTAATGATTATTTACGTTATGTTGATGTGACATTAATGATTATTTACGTTATGTTGATGTGACATTAATGATTACGTTATGTTGATGTAATGACATTAATGATTATTAGACGTTATGTTGATGTGACATTAATGATTACGTTATGTTGATGTGACATTAATGATTATATTATTTACGTTATGTTGATGTGACATTAATGATTATTTACGTTATGTTGATGTGACATTAATGATTATTTACGTTATGTTGATGTGACATTAATGATTATTTACGTTATGTTGATGTGACATTAATGATTACGTTATGTTGATGTGACATTAATGATTACGTTATGTTGATGTGACATTAATGATTATTTACGTTATGTTGATGTGACATTAATGATTACGTTATGTTGATGTGACATTAATGATTACGTTATGTTGATGTGATTCGTTATGTTGATGTGACATTAATGATTACGTTATGTTGATGTGACATTAATGATTATTTACGTTATGTTGATGTGACATTAATGATTATTTACGTTATGTTGATGTGACATTAATGATTATTTACGTTATGTTGATGTGACATTAATGATTATTTACGTTATGTTGATGTGACATTAATGATTACGTTATGTTGATGTGACATTAATGATTACGTTATGTTGATGTGACATTAATGATTACGTTATATTGATGTGACATTAATGATTATTTACGTTATGTTGATGTGACATTAATGATTATTTACGTTATGTTGATGTGACTTTAATGATTATTTACGTTATGTTGATGTGACATTAATGATTATTTACGTTATGTTGATGTGACATTAATGATTATTTACGTTATGTTGATGTGACTTTAATGATTATTTACGTTATGTTGATGTGACATTAATGATTACGTTATGTTGATGTAATGATAATTCACTGATGAAGTAAACTCTTTTGTCCTCAGCTAAATGAAGCCTTAGAGGCCTCCAGATTGGAGGTGTCCAAACTACACACGGAGCGAGACAACTATGAGGAAGGAATGAAGAAAGCATTCATGCGTGGTGTGTGTGCACTCAACCTTGAGGCCATGACTATGTTCCAGACAGGGGAGGGAACTCCTGCAGGTATCCACTTACTGTCAGCTCCTAAATATAAATGTCTCAAGTTGGTTTTAATACTTTTCTGAGAGGATTGTATTTTATTGTAATCTGAGAGGGTTGTATTTTATTGTAATCTGAGAGGGTTGTATTTTATTGTAATCTGAGAGGGTTGTATTTTATTGTAATCTGAGAGGGTTGTATTTTATTGTAATCTGAGAGGGTTGTGTTTTATTGTACAGTACTTAATGCGTCTAACATTCCCTCGAAACGAGCGCGAAACGCAAAACGCAAACGAAATGTTAAACGAAAACGAACGAAAACGCAAACGAAAAACGAATAGTGTAAAACAAAAAACGCGTTTCGTCAAGCGCTAAACGCAAAAAGAAAACGCAAACGAAAAACGTAAACGAAGTGAAAGCGTGACCGGAAGACCAGAATGCAATCATAAATGTCGATCGGGACTCCGGTAGCTTAGTGATCCGGATTCTGAAAGCGATGTCTATTTTACGTTCGCAATTTTGATTTAGTACGATTTATCATTATGAAAAATATATCTTGTCTTAGAAAATATGCAATTGTTATAAATATATTACCAATAAGAATGTGATTACGTATATATATCCAAGCATTAATACATTTTTTAAACTTATAAAGCGAGATTTTAAAAATAATTATAAAACATGCATGTGTACAAATAGTCTTCAATCAATGCTAGTATCTATAAGTCTGCTCTGAATTTGTTACACATACTAGTACTGTTTTATAGAAATTATCAGTTTCAGAAAAGAAAACACTTCAGAAGAACTTCTTATTTTAGTGTAGGTATTGTGAACATGTACGTTTGACTACTGCAAGTATAAACCCTAGGTCTAGCGGTTAGGTAGTTATATATTACATGTATATATATGACTCCAGAGGAGGTCCCCGTACCAGCTGTTATATAGATATCAATGTGGACACTCACCTGTAGCATTTACCCGACCCATTTGGAGGTCTTATATAAATTTGCTTTATAATTCACGGACAACACATGTACAACACTCTACCCCTCTCCATCCCCACTCCCCCTCTCGATTTACCTGCTTTCATTTATACCATTTGTTATTTGACAGCGGCATATTTTGATTTTGTGTCAACTTGTATCACACCTGGTCAAGTGCAGTCACCCATGAACAATGGCTCACTGATTGCCTCAGACGCACACGGCCCCTCACATGTTTATTTAGGATACGATGTATATTATGCGTACGTGACCCCGTGCATGTACATGTACCAAAGCATACCACAAAAACAACAATGTTGTGTTATTCTAGTCATTACAGAAAACCAGCTCTATGGTGTTTTATTCCTCGTGTGTTTTGTTACATCAACATACCAATAAAATACATGATCAATTACATCAATGGCGAATACGTGTAAATACAGAGATACAGTTGAATGTACATGTATCTACTGTCAGTTCGTGTTGGACGATTATGTATATATATATATAAGTCAATTATGATTTGATATCTGTTGACTTCGGTACGTTCTTAATTTCACATAAAATATGTAAAAAAAAAAGTATTCGTTTTATGGTTGAGATATTATTAATTGTGTTATTTTATTATCAGAATAGTGTGTATCACTAGAAAATAATGTGATCCAATGCTAACAGTGATGAGTCGGATATGATTTTTTTATAATGTATGCACCAGTGAGTTATATATA
Organism: Argopecten irradians; assembly: GCF_041381155.1. NCBI lineage: Eukaryota > Metazoa > Mollusca > Bivalvia > Pectinida > Pectinidae > Argopecten > Argopecten irradians. The sequence continues at coordinate 37,613,959 of NC_091146.1, read as the reverse complement.
TATTATGACCAGCAGTACGGCGTCCTGTGGCGGGAGTTCACACCTGTCTGTAATCCTTCAGTCCACTTTATCGAGCCCCGCGGGTGTTACAAGTGTATATTGTACCTGTCCCCCTGTAGCACATACACGTGTATAGCTAGTACTATATAAGACCTTGCAGAAAGGTATACAAATGATCCTTACTATCAGACAATGTGTGTAGGTTACATGTATCAAATGTAATTAATGTCTAGATACAAAAGGATTTTTAAAAATTTATTTGTGGATGTTTACTACATTGTCCAGAACACGTAAATTTATCGGCCTACACCGTCGTTTGACTCCACTTTTAGTTTAGCCAACACATGCGCATTCAACCATTCCTAATCAAATATCAATGAATAACATCCGGTAAACGAATTGGAACGCAAACGCACGCAAACGCAAACGAACGAAATCCAAAACGAATCAAAACGCAAACGAAATCGAATCAAAACGCAAACGAACGAAAACGCGAAACGCAAACGAAAAATGCTCGACGAAACAAAACGCAAACGAAACTAAACGAAAGAAATGCAAACGAATCTAAAACGCGTTTGAGGGAATGTTAGACGCATTAAGTACTGTAATCTGAGAGGGTTGTATTTTATTGTAATCTGAGAGGGTTGTATTTTATTGTAATCTGATAGGGTTGTATTTTATTGTAATCTGAGAGGGTTGTATTTATTGTAATCTGAGAGGGTTGTATTTTATTGTAATCTGATAGGGTTGTATTTTATTGTAATCTGAGAGGGTTGTCTTTATTGTAATCTGAGAGGGTTGTATTTTATTGTTATCTGAGAGGGTTGTTTTTTATTCAATCTCAATGTAAGCCATAGGCAGGAAGTAATTGATGTGGTTTTATGGGAACGCATATCCACTGACATATAAATTCTTAAATATACGAAGTCACGTTATTGTGATTGACTGATGTTTGTGATTTATCTCATGTAGGTACAGAAGACCAGGCGTACTCAGACAATCTCGAGTCTAGCATCCCAGAGAAGGATCTGAGTGGCCCCAAAACCATCCCTCAGGAGGCGGTATACCAGAGCCAGCCCCAGCCCAGACAACCAGCGGCCAAGGTTGTTACAAGTCAGGCAACTAGGTCGTCCACTCTGTCTAGTATGGCTCAGTCAAAACAGATGGTATGTATGTACAAGTGTTACTTAAATAATACAAAATATATTAGTACCTTCTTTACCCCAGGTCATGATAGTATATTACAATATATACCCCAGGTCATGATAGTATCATACAATATCAGTACATTCTATACCCCAGGTCATGATAGTATAATACTATATCAGTACATTATATACCCCAGGTCATGATAGTATAATACTATATCAGTACATTATATACCCCAGGCCATGATAGTATAATACTATATCAGTACATTCTATACCCCAGGCCATGATAGTATAAAAAATATATCAGTACATTCTATACCCCAGGTCATGATAGTACAATACAATATCAGTACATTCTATACCCCAGGCCATGATAGTATAAAAAATATATCAGTACATTCTATACCCCAGGCCATGATAGTATAAAAAATATATCAGTACATTCTATACCCAAGGCCATGATAGTATAATACAATATCAGTACATTATATACCCCAGGCCATGATAGTATAAAAAATATATCAGTACATTCTATACCCCAGGCCATGATAGTATAATACAATATCAGTACATTATATACCCCAGGCCATGATAGTATAATACTATATATCAGTACATTATATACCCCAGGCCATGATAGTATAATACAATATCAGTACATTCTATACCCCAGGCCATGATAGTATAATACTATATCAGTACATTATTATACCCCAGGCCATGATAGTATAATACAATATCAGTACATTCTATACCCCAGGTCATGATAGTATAATACTATATCAGTACATTATATACCCCAGGTCATGATAGTATAATACAATATCAGTACATTATATACCCCAGGTCATGATAGTATAATACAATATCAGTACATTATATACCCCAGGTCATGATAGTATAATACAATATCAGTACATTATATACCCCAGGCCATGATAGTATAATACAATATCAGTACATTCTATACCCCAGGTCATGATAGTATAATACAATATCAGTACATTATATACCCCAGGTCATGATAGTATAATACAATATCAGTACATTATATACCCCAGGTCATGATAGTATAATACAATATCAGTACATTCTATACCCCAGGCCATGATAGTATAATACAATATCAGTACATTATATACCCCAGGTCATGATAGTATAATACAATATCAGTACATTATATACCCCAGGCCATGATAGTATAATACAATATCAGTACATTATATACCCCAGGCCATGATAGTATAATACAATATCAGTACATTATATACCCCAGGTCATGATAGTATAATACAATATCAGTACATTATATACCCCAGGTCATGATAGTATAATACTATATCAGTACATTATATACCCCAGGTCATGATAGTATAATACAATATCAGTACATTATATACCCCAGGTCATGATAGTATAATACAATATCAGTACATTATATACCCCAGGCCATGATAGTATAATACAATATCAGTACATTATATACCCCAGGTCATGATAGTATAATACTATATCAGTACATTATATACCCCAGGTCATGATAGTATAATACTATATCAGTACATTATATACCCCAGGTCATGATAGTATAATACAATATCAGTACATTATATACCCCAGGCCATGATAGTATAATACTATATCAGTACATTATATACCCCAGGTCATGATAGTATAATACTATATCAGTACATTATATACCCCAGGCCATGATAGTATAATATACAAGTATAATACTATATATACCCCAGGTCATGATAGTATAATACTATATCAGTACATTATATACCCCAGGCCATGATAGTATAATACTATATCAGTACATTATATACCCCAGGTCATGATAGTATAATACTATAATCATTCCAACATATCTACACCCCGATGCACGCTCAAAGTAATACTATATATACCCCGGTCATGATAGTATAATACTACGCTTCATGTACACATACTATACCCCAGGTCATGATAGTATGTAATACAATAACATTAAACATTATATACCCCAGGTCATGATAGTATAAATACAAATAACAGTACAAAATATACCCCATGCTGTGATGATAGTGATAATACAATAACAGTACGCTATACCCCAGGTCATGATGACATTATATACCCCAGGGTATAAAAATAAATATCAGTACATTCTATACCCCAGGCCAGCATGATATCAGTACATAACACAATATCTATACAATATCAGTACATTCTATACCCCAGGCATGATAGTATAATACATGACATTCTATAACCCCAGGTATGATAGTATAAAACAATATCAGTATATATACCCCAGGCCATGATATAATACAATTCAGTACATTATATACCAGAGGTCATGATAGTATATCACAATATCAGTACATTCTATAACCCCAGCCATGATAGTATAATATAGCATATATTCTATACCCCAGGTCCATGATAGTATAAAAATAATATCAGTACATTCTATACCCCAGGCCATGATAGTATAACACAATATCAGTACATTCTATACCCCAGGCCATGATAGTATAAAAAAATATATCAGTACATTCTATACCCAGGCCATGATAGTATAACAAAATATATCAGTACATTCTATACCCTCAGGCCATGATAGTATAAAATACAATATCAGTACATCTTCTATACCACTAGGACCATGATAGTATAAAAACAATTATATCAGGTACATTCTATACCCCAGGTCATGATAGTATAAAACAAATATCAGTACAATTATATACCCCAGGCCACATGATAGTATAATACAATATATCAGTACATTCTATACCCCAGGCCATGATAGTATAATACAACTTCAGTACAATTCAATATACCCAGTATGATAGTATAAACAATATATCAGATACATTCATACACCAGGCTCATATAGTATAATACAATATCAGTACATTAAATACCCCAGGCCATGATAGTATAATACAATATCAGTACATTATAAACCCCAGGTCATGATAGTATAATATCAATAATTATAATAGTACATTATATACCCCAGGCCATGATAGTATAATATACTATAGACAGTACATTATATACCCCAGGCCCATGGTCATGATAGTATAATACAATGTATATCAGTACATTCTTTACCCCAGGTCATGATAGTATAATACAATATTCAGTACAATTATACCCCAGGCCATGATAGTATATTTACTTTATATCAGTACATTATATACCCCAGGCCATGATAGTATAATACTATATCAGTACATTATATACCCCAGGCCATGATAGTATAATACTATATCAGTACATTATATACCCCAGGTCATGATAGTATAATACTATATCAGTACATTATATACCACAGGTCATGATAGTATAATACTATATCAGTACATTATATACCCCAGGTCATGATAGTATAATACAATATCAGTACATTATATACCCCAGGCCATGATAGTATAATACTATATCAGTACATTATATACCCCAGGTCATGATAGTATAATACTATATCAGTACATTATATACCCCAGGTCATGATAGTATAATACTATATCAGTACATTATATACCCCAGGTCATGATAGTATAATACAATATCAGTACATTATATACCCCAGGTCATGATAGTATAATACTATATCAGTACTATATACCCACAGGCCATGATAGTTATAATACAGCATATCAGTACATTATATACCACAGGCCATGATAGTTATAATACTATATCAGTTACAATTATATACCCCAGGTCATGATAGTATAATACAATATCAGTAACAGTATATTCACCACAGGTCATAGAATAGTATAATACAGATATCAGTACATTATATACCCCAGGTCATGATAGTATAAATACTATATCATACATTCACAGGTACATGATAGTATAATACTATAGCCAGTACATTATTATACCCCCCCCAGGTCATGATAGTATAATACAATATCAGTACATTTTATACCCCAGGTCATGATAGTATAATACAATATCAGTACATTATATACCCCAGGTCATGATAGTATAATACTATATCAGTACATTATATACCCCAGGTCATGATAGTATAATACTATATCAGTACATTATATACCCCAGGTCATGATAGTATAATACTATATCAGTACATTATATACCCAGGTCATGATAGTATAATACTATATCAGTACATTATATACCCCAGGCCATGATAGTATAATACTATATCAGTACATTATATACCACAGGTCATGATAGTATAATACTATATCAGTACATTCTATACCCCAGGCCATGATAGTATAAATACAATATCAGTACATTATATACCCCAGGTCCCCGTCATGATAGTATAATACAATATCCAGTACATTCTATACCCCAGGCCATGATAGTATAATACAATATCAGTACATTATATACCCCAGGCCATGATAGTATAATACTATATCAGTACATTCTATACCCCAGGCCATGATAGTATAATACTATATCAGTACATTATATACCCCAGGCCATGATAGTATAATACAATATCAGTACATTATTTACCCCCAGGTCATGATAGTATAATACTATTTCAGTACATTCTATACCCCAGACCATGAATAGTATAATACAATATCAGTACACTATATACCCCAGGTCATGATAGTATATTACCAATATTATTAATACCCCTAGTCCATGATAGTATAATACAATATCAGTACATTATATACCCCAGGTCATGATAAAGTATAATACAATATCAGTACATTATATACCCCAGGTCATAGATAGTAATAATACTATATTAAAAACCCAGGTACATTGATAGTATACCCTAAGTTTACCCCAGATCAGTGATGTACTATTACAAACATAATTATATATACCCCAGGCCATGATAGTATAATACAATATCAGTACATTATATACCCCAGGTCATGATAAGTATATATACTTCAGTAACATTCCCCAAGGTCATGATAGTATAATATCAATATCAGTAAATGATTATTACCCCAGGTCATGATAGTATAATACAGTTATCAGTACATTATATACCCCAGGTCATGATAGTATTATACAGTATCAGTACATTATATACCCCAGGTCATGATAGTATTATACAGTATCAGTACATTATATACCCCAGGCCATGATAGTATAATACTATATATACCCCAGGTCATGATAGTATAATACTACATCAGTACATTATATACCCCAGGCCATGATAGTATAATACTATTTCAGTACATTCTATACCCCAGGTCATGATAGTATTATACAGTATCAGTACATTATATATCAGTACCCCAGGTCATAGTATAGTATATATCACCTACATTATATACCCCAGGTCATGATAGGATAATACTATATCAGTACATTATTATACCCCAGGTCATGATAGTATATAATACAGTACGAATTATATAATACCCAGGTAATGATAGTATAATACCAATAATCAGTACATTATATACCCCAGGTCATGATAGTATAATACAATATCAGTACATTATATACCCCAGGTCATGATAGTATAATACAATATCAGTACATTATATACCCCAGGTCATGATAGTATAATACAATATCAGTACATTATATACCCCAGGTCATGATAGTATAATACAATGATCAGTACATATATACCCCAGGTCATGATAGTATAATACAATATATCAATCACCTTATATACCCAGGTCATGATAGTATAATACACAATATCAGTACATTATATACCCCAGGCCATGATAGTATAATACAATATCAGTACATTATATACCCCAGGTCATGATAGTATAATTACTATATCAGTTACATTATATACCATACAGTTGATAGTATAATACAATATCATGTACCTTAATATTATATACCCCAGGTCATGATAGTATAATACTATATCAGTACATTATATACCCCAGGTCATGATAGTATAATACTATATCAGTACATTATATACCCCAGGTCATGATAGTATAATACTATATCAGTACATTATATACCCCAGGTCATGATAGTATAATACAATATCAGTACATTATATACCCCAGGCCATGATAGTATAATACAATATCAGTACATTTATATACCACAGGTCATGATTAGTATAATACAATATCAGTACATTATATACCCAAAGGGCCTAACTGATAGTATAAATACAATATCAGTACATTATATACCCCAGGCCATGATAGTATAATACAATATCAGTACATTATTATACCCCAGGTCCATGATAGTATAATACAATAATACAGTACATTATATAATCCCAGGCCATGATAGTATAATAGTATCAACAATTATATAACCCCAGGCCATGATAGTATAATTAATATATCAGTACATTACATATATACCCCAGGCCATGATAGTATAATACAATATCAGTACATTATATACCAGGCCATGATAGTATAATACAATATCAGTACATTCATATACCCCAGGCCATGATAGTATAAATACAATATCAAGAACATTTATATACCCAAGGCCATGATAGTATATATATATCAGTACATTATATACCCAGGCCATGATAGTATTTCTACTTTATCAGTACTTTCTATACCCCAGGCCATGATAGTATAATACAATATCAGTACATTATATATACACAGGCCATGATATAAGTATAATATATACGCATTATATACCAGGCCATGATAGTCATTACTATACAGTACATTATATAACCCCAGGTCATGATAGTACTAATTACAAAATCAGTACATTATATACCCCCTAGGCCATGATAGTATCGATAATAATATCAGTACATTATATACCCCATGGACCATGTTATGTATAATACGAATATCAGTAGGACATTATTCCATATACCCAGGTCATGAACTCATCTATCAGTATAATACTATATCAGTACAATTATATTCCCCAGCGCCATGATAGTATAATACAATATCAGTACATTATATACCACAGGCCATGTGAATGTATAGCAGCAATAATACATTATAATTTATCAGTACATTATACATACCCCCCACCACCCCCCCCCCCGTCATGATATGTAATAATACAATATCAGTACATTATAATTACCACAGGTCATGATAGTATAATTAGATATATCAGTAACATTATATACACCAGATCATGATAGTATTAATACTATTTCTTATCCCCCAGGTCATTGATAGTATAATACCATTTCAAGTCAAATTCTTATACCCAAGGCCATGATAGTATACCGGTAATACAATTTCAGTACATTATATACCCCAGGACAGGTATATACTATTTCAGGACATAATATACCCCAGGTATGATAGTAAGAGTATCTATATATACCCCAGGTCCATGATAGTATAATACAAATATCGATTACATTATATACCCCAGGTTCGATGGATTGTATATACTATACGTACATTATATACAATCGGAGGCCATGATAGTATAATGATATCGAGTACATTATATAACACAATAGCAGTACATTCAGTACATTCTATACCCAAGGTCATGATTTAGTATAATTACAATATCAGTACATTATATACCCCATGCCATAGATAGGTATAATACAATATCAGGTACAATTATGATACCCCAGGTCATGATAGTATAATACTATATCAGTACATTATATACCCCAGGTCATGATAGTATATTATAATATCTGTACATTATATACCCTCTAGGCCTTGATAGTATAATATAATTTATCAGTACATTATTTAACCCCAGGTCATGATTGTATAATCCTATATCAGTACATTATATACCGCAAGGCCATGATAGTATAATACAATATCAGTACATTATTTACCCGCGAGGTCATGATAGTATAATACAATATCATTACATTATTATACCTGAGGCATGATAGTATAATAGCAATATCTAGTACATTTTATACCCAGTTCCATGATAATATTATAATATCAGTACGATTTATACCCCTGGACACTCGATAGTATCAATACTATATCATACATTTATATACCCAAGGCAATGATAGTATAATACAATATCAGTACATTTTATAACCCCAGGCCATGATAGCTATCATTACAATAGCAGTACATTATATACCCAAGGCATGATAGTAGTATATACTATATAAGTACATTATATAACCCCAAGGCCATGAATAGTATAAATATAATAATAGTACAATTTATAGCCCCATGCCATGCAAGTAAATACTATTTATCAGTACATTCTATACCCCAGTACACATTATAGTATAATACAATATCAGTACATTATATACCACAGGGTCATGATAGTATACTACTATTTACAGTACATTATATACCCAGGTCATGATAGTATAATACAATATCAGTACATTATATACCCCCAGGTCATGATAGTATAATTCATATATCAGTTCATTATATACCCAAGGCTATCATGATAGTATAAATACAATATCAGTACACTAATAAACCCAGGGCCATGATATAGTATAATACAATATCAGTAACATTTTTATACCCCAGGTCATGATAGTATAATACTATATCAGTACATTATATACCCCAGGCCATGGATAGTATAATACAATATCAGTACATTATATACCCCAGGTCATGATAGTATAATACTATATCCCTACATTATTATACCACAGGTCATGATCAGTATAATACATAATATCAGTACATTATATACCTCAGGTACATGATAGTATAATACTAATATCAGTACATTATATACCCAGGCCCTGATTACGTAAAAATATAATATCAGTTACATTATATACCCCAAGACATGATAGTATAATATATATATTCAGTACATTATATACCCCAGGCGCATGATAGTATAATACAATATCAGTACATTATATACCCAAGGGCCATGATAGTATAAATACAATATCCTTACTTCTATACCCCCAGGCCATGATAGTATAATACAATATCAGTACACTTATATACCCAGGGCATGATAGTATAATAATACACTATCAGTACATTATATACCCCAGGCCATGATAGTATTAATACAATATCAGTACATTCTATACCCCAGGCCAATGATTAGGTATAATACAATATCAGTACATTATTATACCCAAGGCACATGATAGTATAATTACAATATCAGTACATTATATACCCAAGGCCATGATAGTATACATTATAATATCAGTACATTATAGACCCCAGGCACATGATAGTATAATACAATATCAGTACATTATAATATACCCCAGGCCATGATAAGTATAATACAATGACTCAGTACATTATATACCCCAGGACATGATAGTTATAACACAATATCAGTACATTATATACCCTAGGCCATGATGGTAATAATACTCAATATCAGTACCATTTATATACCCCAGGCCATGATAAGTATTAGATACATTATCAGTACATTATATACCCCAGGTCATGAAAGTATAATACAAATATCAGTACAAATTATATACCCAAGGCCATGGCCATGATACATAATATAAAATAGTATAATAAAAATAATCAGTACATTCATATACCCCATAGGCCATGATAGTATAATAATAATATCAGTACATTATATACCCAAGGCCATGATAGTATAAATACAAGTATTAGTACATTATATACCCCCAGGCCATGATAGTATAATACATTATTATACAATTTTATACCCAGGCCATGATAGTTATATACTATATCAGTACATTATATACCCCAGGCCATGATAGTATTATATACAATATCAGTACATTATATACCCAAGGCCATGATAGTATAATTACCAATATCAGTACATTATATATACCCAGGATCATTGATAGTATAACTACAATATCAGTACATTATATACCCCAGGCCATGATAGTATAAATACAATATCAGTACATTATATACCCAAGGTCATGATAGTATAATATAATATCAGTACATTCTATACCCAGGCCATGATAGTATAATACAATAGTCAGTACATTATATAATACCCCAGGCCATGATAGTATAATATAATATCAGTACATTATATACCCCAGGCCATGATAGTATAATACAATATCAGTACATTATATACCCCAGGCCATGATAGTATAATACTATATCAGTACATTATATACCCCAGGCCATGTATAGTATAACAGGTACAATTATCAGTGATTAGTTTATTATATATACCCACAGGGCCATGATTTTGTATAATACAATATCAGTACATTATATACCCCAGGCCATGATAGTAGTAATATACAATAGCAGTACATTCTATACCCAGGCCATGATAGTATAAAAATACAATATCAGTACATTTTATACCATGGCCATAGGATAGTCATAATACAATATCAGAGTACTTTATATACCCCAGGCCATGATAGTATAATACAATATCAGTCACATTATATACCCCCAGGCCATGATAGGTATAATAACTATAATATCAGTACATTATATACCCCCAGGCCATGATAGTATAATATACTATATCAGTACATTATATACCCCCCAGGCCATGATAGTATAATACAATATCAGTACATTATATACCCCAGGTCCCATGATTAGTATAAAAAAATAACATAACAGATCTATACCCCATGCCATGATAGTATAATGATAATATCATTAACAGTACGATTATATTCCCAAGGCATTATGAGTATACAATATAATATTCAAGAACATTTCTATAACCCAAAGCGCATGATATTATAATAACATATCAGTATATGTCTTTAGCCCAAGGCCATGATTAGTGATATTTATAATAATCATTAGCATTAAAATACCCAAGCGCTATGATAGTATCATATAATTATCTGTACATTATATACCCAAGTGCCATGATAGAATAGATATAAATATCAGTTACATTTATAAAGACCCATAGTCCATGATAAGTATAAATATAATATCTATTAACATTCTATACCAAGGCTAAGGCCATAGATAGTTTAAAACAATACGAGTACGATTCTATAAACCCCAATGCCACATGATGGAATATTACACAGATGATCAGTACATTAATATACCTCCAGGTCATGATGGTTTATAGACACATTAGCAGATTTCATTCCTATAACCCAGGCCATGTTATTATTATATAATATATATCTTACAATGTATATACCCAAGGCGCCAGTGTGATTAGAATAATATAAAAGATCAGTACATTCTAGTACCCAAGGCCATGATAGTATAATCCAATATCAGTACAATTCTATACCAAGGCATGATGAGTATATAAAAATACAATATCAGTCCCTTAGATGACCCAATGGCCATGATAGTAATAATACAATATTGTCAGTACAATATCTATTCCCAAGGCCATGTTGAGTACTACTACAATATCAGTAACATTCTAGACACAGAGGCCATGATTGTATACCGGTTATAACAATATCAAGTACATTTTATAACCAAGGCTACCATAGCATACATAGTATATCCAGTACTATATCAAACCCAAGGCCATGATGGTCAGAACAACTATTATCAGTACAATATATTACCCCAGGCCATGATGGTTAAAACATAATATCAGTTACATAATATACCCAAGGCCCATGATAGGCATAATATTAATAACTGTACATTGTATATTCCCCCAGGTCATTGATAGTTTAATACAATAATCAGTGCATTATATTCCCCATGGCCATGATAGAATAATACATATCATTACAGTATAAACCCAAGGCCGCATTATAGTTAAGACAATATCATACATTAAATATACCCCAGGCCATGATAGTATAAATATAATATCAGTTAATTCTTTTACCTCAATGCATGATTAGTTTAACATAAATATCTGTATATTATATACCGCATCCCAAGGGTGCCATTATAGTAAAATAATATAAAAAACAGTAACATTAACATACCCCTAGGGTCATTATTGTATTATAAAGATATCAGAACATATTATATCCACAAGGGCCATGAAAGTATAATATAATATCAGTACATTATACACCCAGGTCATGATAAGTATAATATAATATCAGTACATTATATACACCTAGGTACACTTATAGTTATAATATAATATCAGTACATTCTATATCCCAAGCCATGATAGTATAATATAATCATTAGGTACATTATAATCCCCAAGGCCATGATATTATAATATACATCTCCAGTACATTATAATACCGCCAGGCCATGAAAGTATAAAAACAATATCAGTACATTATATACCCCAGGTCATGATAGTAATAATATAATATCAGTACATTATATACCCCAGGGCCCTGATAGTATAAGTACAATATCAGTACATTATATAACCCCAGGCCATGATAGTATAGATATAATATCAGTACATTATATACCCCAGTCCAAGATATATAATACGAATATCAGCTACATAAAATATACCCCAGGCCAGATAGTTAATATTGGGTATACAATATCAGTACATTATAAACCCCAGGTCATGATAGTAATAATACAATATCAGTACAAAATATACCCAAGGCCATTGATAGTAAAAATACAATATCAGTAACATTAATAAACCCAAGTCCATGATAGTATAAAATACAATATCATACATTATAACCCAAGGCCATGATAGTATAATACAATATCAGTACATTATATACCCCAGGTTGATGATGTATATAATACAATATCAGTAATACATTATATACCCCAGGCCATGATAGTATAATACAATATCAGTACATTATATACCCCAGGTCATGATAGTATAATTATACTAATATCAGTACATTATATACCCCAGGTCATGATAGTATAATACAATATCAGTACATTATATATACCCCAGGTCATGATAGTATAATACATTATATACCCCAGGCCATGATAGTATAATACAATATCAGTACATTATATACCCCAGGCCATGATAGTATAATACAATATCAGTACATTATATACCCCAGGCCATGATAGTATAATACAATATCAGTACATTATATACCCCAGGCCATGGCAGCCAGACTAGGTCTTGTGTCATGGTTACAAATCTTTACCACAACAGCCAGACTAGGTCTTGTGTCATGATTACAAATCTTTACCTGAGCAGCCAGACTAGGTCTTGTGTCATGGTTACAAATCTTTACCACAACAGCCAGACTAAGTCTTGTGTCATTGTTACAAATCTTTACCACAACAGCCAGACTAGGTCTTGTGTCATGGTTACAAATCTTTACCTCAACAGCCAGACTAAGTCTTGTGTCATGATTACAAATCTTTACCACAACAGCCAGACTAGGTCTTGTGTCATGGTTACAAATCTTTACCACAACAGTCAGACTACATGTAGGTCTTGTGTCATGGTTACAAATATTTACCTAACAACCAGACTAGGTCTTGTGTCATGATTACAAATCTTTACCTGAGCAGCCAGACTAAGTCTTGTGTCATGGTTACAAATCTTTACCACATCAGTCAGACTAGGTCTTGTGTCATGGTTACAAATCTTTACCACAACAGCCAGACTAGGTCTTGTGTCATGATTACAAATCTTTACCTGAGCAGCCAGACTAGGTCTTGTGTCATGGTTACAAATCTTTACCACAACAGCCAGACTAAGTCTTGTGTCATGGTTACAAATCTTTACCACAACAGCCAGACTAAGTCTTGTGTCATGGTTACAAATCTTTACCACAACAGCCAGACTAGGTCTTGTGTCATGGTTACAAATCTTTACCACAACAGCCAGACTAGGTCTTGTGTCATGGTTACAAATCTTTACCACAACAGCCAGACTAGGTCTTGTGTCATGGTTACAAATCTTTACCACAACAGTCAGACTAGGTCTTGTGTCATGGTTACAAATCTTTACCTGAACAGCCAGACTAGGTCTTGTGTCATGGTTACAAATCTTTACCACAACAGCCAGACTAGGTCTTGTGTCATGGTTACAAATCTTTACCACAACAGCCAGACTAGGTCTTGTGTCATGGTTACAAATCTTTACCACAACAGTCAGACTAGGTCTTGTGTCATGGTTACAAATCTTTACCACAACAGTCAGACTACATGTAGGTCTTGTGTCATGGTTACACATTTTTACCACAACAGTCAGACTACATGTAGGTCTTGTGTCATGGTTACACATCTTTACCACAACAGTCAGACTACATGTAGGTCTTGTGTCATGGTTACACATTTTTACCACAACAGTCAGCTACATGTAGGTCTTGTGTCATGGTTACAAATCTTTACCACAACAGCCAGACTAGGTCTTGTGTCATGGTTACAAATCTTTACCACAACAGCCAGACTAAGTCTTGTGTCATGGTTACAAATCTTTACCACAACAGTCAGACTAGGTCTTGTGTCATGGTTACAAATCTTTACCACAACAGCCAGACTAGGTCTTGTGTCATGGTTACAAATCTTTACCTGAACAGCCAGACTAGGTCTTGTGTCATGATTACAAATCTTTACCACAACAGCCAGACTAGGTCTTGTGTCATGGTTACAAATCTTTACCACAACAGCCAGACTAGGTCTTGTGTCATGGTTACAAATCTTTACCACAACAGTCCAGACTAGGTCTTGTGTCATGGTTACAAATCTTTACCACAACAGTCAGACTAGGTCTTGTGTCATGGTTACAAATCTTTACCTGAACAGCCAGACTAGGTCTTGTGTCATGGTTACAAATCTTTACCACAACAGTCAGACTAGGTCTTGTGTCATGGTTACAAATCTTTACCACAACAGCCAGACTAGGTCTTGTGTCATGGTTACAAATCTTTACCACAACAGCCAGAATAGGTCTTGTGTCATGGTTACAAATCTTTACCACAACAGCCAGACTAGGTCTTGTGTCATGGTTACAAATCTTTACCACAACAGCCATAATAGGTCTTGTGTCATGGTTACAAATCTTTACCACAACAGCCAGACTAGGTCTTGTGTCATGGTTACAAATCTTTACCACAACAGCCAGACTAGGTCTTGTGTCATGGTTACAAATCTTTACCACAACAGCCAGACTAGGTCTTGTGTCATGGTTACAAATTTTTACCACAACAGCCAGACTAGGTCTTGTGTCATGGTTACAAATCTTTACCACAACAGCCAGACTAGGTCTTGTGTCATTACAAATCTTTACCACAACAGTCATAATAGGTCTTGTGTCATGATAACAAATCTTTACCTGAGCAGCCAGACTAGGTCTTGTGTCATTGTTACAAATCTTTACCACAACAGCCAGACTAGGTCTTGTGTCATGGTTACAAATCTTTACCACAACAGTCAGACTAGGTCTTGTGTCATGGTTACAAATCTTTACCACAACAGCCAGACTAGGTCTTGTGTCATGGTTACAAATCTTTACCACAACAGCCAGACTAAGTCTTGTGTCATGGTTACAAATCTTTACCACAACAGTCAGACTAGGTCTTGTGTCATGGTTACAAATCTTTACCTGAACAGCCAGACTAGGTCTTGTGTCATGGTTACAAATCTTTACCACAACAGCCAGACTAAGTCTTGTGTCATGGTTACAAATCTTTACCACAACAGCCAGACTAGGTCTTGTGTCATGGTTACAAATCTTTACCACAACAGCCAGACTAGGTCTTGTGTCATTACAAATTTTTACCACATTAGTCAGACTAGGTCTTGTGTCATGGTTACAAATCTTTACCACAACAGCCAGACTAGGTCTTGTGTCATTACAAATCTTTACCACAACAGTCATAATAGGTCTTGTGTCATGATAACAAATCTTTACCTGAGCAGCCAGACTAGGTCTTGTGTCATGGTTACAAATCTTTACCACAACAGCCAGACTAGGTCTTGTGTCATGGTTACAAATCTTTACCACAACAGTCAGACTAGGTCTTGTGTCATGGTTACAAATCTTTACCTGAACAGCCAGACTAGGTCTTGTGTCATGGTTACAAATCTTTACCACAACAGCCAGACTAAGTCTTGTGTCATGGTTACAAATCTTTACCACAACAGTCAGACTAGGTCTTGTGTCATGGTTACAAATCTTTACCTGAACAGCCAGACTAGGTCTTGTGTCATGGTTACAAATCTTTACCACAACAGCCAGACTAAGTCTTGTGTCATGGTTACAAATCTTTACCACGACAGCCAGACTAGGTCTTGTGTCATGGTTACAAATCTTTACCACAACAGCCAGACTAGGTCTTGTGTCATTGTTACAAATCTTTACCACGACAGCCAGACTAGGTCTTGTGTCATGGTTACAAATCTTTACCACATCAGTCAGACTAGGTCTTGTGTCATGGTTACAAATCTTTACCACAACGGCCAGACTAGGTCTTGTGTCATGGTTACAAATCTTTACCACAACAGCCAGACTAGGTCTTGTGTCATTACAAATTTTTACCACATTAGTCAGACTAGGTCTTGTGTCATGGTTACAAATCTTTACCACATCAGTCAGACTAGGTCTTGTGTCATTACAAATCTTTACCACAACAGTCATAATAGGTCTTGTGTCATGATTACAAATCTTTACCTGAGCAGCCAGACTAGGTCTTGTGTCATGGTTACAAATCTTTACCACAACAGCCAGACTAGGTCTTGTGTCATGGTTACAAATCTTTACCACAACAGTCAGACTAGGTCTTGTGTCATGGTTACAAATCTTTACCACAACAGCCAGACTAGGTCTTGTGTCATGGTTACAAATCTTTACCTGAACAGCCAGACTAGGTCTTGTGTCATGGTTACAAATCTTTACCACAACAGCCAGACTAGGTCTTGCTGAACAGCCAGACTAGGTCTTGTGTCATGGTTACAAATCTTTACCACAACAGCCAGACTAGGTCTCGTGTCATGGTTACAAATCTTTACCGAAAAGATATCAAAGTTTCTTGATTTCCATTTATGTCCCATTGTTGAAAATCTACCATCTTATCTAAAATATACTACTGATTACTTGAATAAAACGCCTTGCCATGACCTACCAGATGGTACTCTGTTAGTTACGATGGATGCCCCTGCATCAGCTTCCCGCACGCGGACGGCATCGCTGCCTGTCGTGCGGCATGGGACAGACGTGTGTTTAACCATCCGTCGACCCAGAGTTTAGTAGATCTCCTTAAACTTGTCCTCATCCTTAACAACTTCAAGTTTAATGACGACAACTACTTGCAAATCAGTGGTACAGCTATGGGTACCAAGATGACTCCTTCGTATGCCAATGTATTCACGGGACACTTTGAATCTGCAATCTTAATATCAGACCCAAATAAACCTTTCAGCTGGCTCAGATTCATTGAAGATATTGAAATCAAATGGACCTCCAACCGACAGTCTCCCGAAGAATTTATTGAACATGCCAACACATTCCACAATACCATCAATTTCCCTGCCGATATATCAGATACCAATATATTTTCTAGACATTAGATCCGTCTTAGTTGAAGGGGCCATTAGTACTGACTTGCATTCCAAACCTACTGATTCTCATCTATACCTCCGTCCCACCAGTTGTCATCCCTCGCATACCACCAGAAGCATTCCCTATTCACAAGCTATACGAATCCATCGAATAGTGTCCGACAATACCACCTTCGAACGCCGGTGCGAAGAGGTGAAATGCCACCTTCTCTCTAGAGGATACAAATCGCATCTGATCGACCAAGAAATCGACAAGATCCGCGCCCTAGATAAAGCCTATCTCATTATATACTACACCTTAAATGCCACTCAACACGTTCCCTGTGTGTTAATATTCCATCCTAACTCACCACATCTCCCTTCTATCCTTAGGAACAACTGGAAAATCATTGAATCATCAACCAAACTTAGGCGTATTTTCCCAGAGCCACCGCTACTAGCCTACCGCAGACCAAAAAAAGGTAAAAGACCTTGTAGTGAGTAGCAAACTTCCTCCTCTTGCTCCTGCTGCGCAAACGGGTTCGTTCCAGACATGCAACAATAAACGGTGCATGATGTGTCCATACACAGCATCCACAGACACATTTGAATGTACTATCAACAACAGAGCATACAACATCCGACAGAACCTGACGTGCAAATCCAGCAATGTCATCTACCTCCTCTCGTGTAGGAAATGCACAATGCAATACGTTGGGGAAACCGGTGGTCCACTTAACGTCAGAATCAACAATCGCCGCTGGTCTATCAAACAGAACAAACCTGACTATCCGGTTGCCAGACATTTCAACTTACCCAGCCATAGTTGGTTGGAAAGACATGCAGGTGATTGCAATTGAGCACTGTTCCTACTGGACACAAACCAAGCGTTGATCTAGAGAGAGATTCTGGATTACCTGTCTACAGACCCGCTATCCCAAAGGCATTAACGAACGTTAAATATACTAATTGACATTAATTGATCACTCGCTTTCCAATTAATTATCCCTATTTCCAACATTTTCCCGTTCTGTTCTACGCGTTTTTGATCCTTTACATATGCTGTCCGGCCAAAGGCGACTAAATTTAGGACTTTGATTCCTTGCCCACACACCGAGGAGATAGGCGACTAAATTTGCATCCTATACCAATGAGCACTACATATAAAGTTCGCCACACATTTGACGTCACACGTGGCAGGCTTTCCAGTCATCGCTCATATTTTAGCGTTCTGCCGAACAGCATGGATACATTTTGGTAGATCCGGCCTTCGGCTGCTACTTGCCGAAGGGTAAATTGCGCTCCATTGTGATGTATAGTTAAATATCTGTCCGCTTTGTCCCGCATTACTGTTCTTATCCTATAATGTAATCTTGTTCGTTTTGTATGTCTCGATAAAGGGGCAGATCGCCTCGAAAATTTAACAATTTTTATTTGTCCACACGGTTGGAATTACTTCCTTGTCCCATATATACATACATGTATACAATTACACGTATAACACGCAGATTAATGTACATGTTATGGATTGAACTAAATATTCTCTAGGGAATTTGATGTTAATAAATAACTAATAAATATATAAACATACCATAAACAATTACACAAAACCTTAATATAAACATGTAATTACATGTAATTTACCAACTACATGTAATACAACGAGATTCGAAAAGATGAATGACTAGATGATCTTACGTGGCATTTGGACTCTTTTTTACTATTGAAATCCACTATTATTTAGCTGAACAAATGGGAAATTCGCCATTCAAAGTATGCTAGTTTTGCTCCATCCAAGGCTGTTATTACTATGGAATTAGCAGTGCCAGGCAGTACCGGTCCAGTGCAAACGGTATTTATAATAGGCTTTGTTTAAAAAAAATTGTGAACAAAAAATGTCTACTAAATGTTTTTAAAGTATACCTCGTGTTGTATTATTTACATTATTGTTAATAACCTCTTGCCTAAACACATCATTAATTCTATTCCCAATAATGTTACATGTATAACAGTCAGCGTAACTTTCATTCCTAGGTATCCTAATCCATTTTAGTTCATGTTTAATGTAAATAATCCACTTATCATTAGTTTTCTGTGAACATTTTGGATCCCATCCATACGACAGCGAGTAAAAGCTGTAATTCACAAATGTTTGATTTGTCGTAAATGTAGTGGACCATCCTTCAAAACTCTTGACCCTCCACCGTTACCTAAGGATAGAGTGTTGCAGTCACCTCCATTCACTGTAACCGGTGTAGATTTCACAGGCGCGCTTTATGTTAGAGACAACGAGAATGTGGGAAAGGTTTACTTGTGCTTATTTACTTGTGCAAATACAAGGGCAGTTCATCTTGAGCTAATTGGGGACTTAACAGAGGAAAATTTCATTCTTGCATTCCGCCGCTTTTCGAACAGGAGATCCCTACCAAAAATCATGATATCGGACAATGGAACTACTTTTGTTGCTGCTTCTAAAGAAATGGAACGCCTGTCTAAATCAGTAACTTTGAAAGAACAACTCGGACACTTGGGAACCACGTGGAAATTCATACCCAAACGCGCACCTTGATATGGAGGCTGTCGGGAGCGGTTAATCGGCATGATAAAAACATTTCTAAAGAAAACGCTTGGACGAGCATTAATGAGTAAAACAACTAAACTGTGATAGTGGAGATCGAAAGAATTCTTAATGATCGTCCATTGACTTATGTGTCATCAGATTTGTTGGATGAAGACCCAATTACACCATCGCATTTACTGCACGGAAGGAAACTTTCATCACTACCATACCCTATAAGCAACACCGAGGATATCCAATCTTCTACAACAACACACGTCCACGCTAACAAGTTATACCGAGTACAAGTACAAGTCTTTGAACATTTCTGGTCAAGGTGGAAAAGGGAATATCTAACATCCTTGAGGGAATATCAACGTATTTCCGGAAACAATGATCAGAAACTTAAGGTTGGTGACGTAGTGTTAGTGTATAATGATAGCCCAAGAAACAAATGGCCTTTAGCCATTATAGAGAAACTCGCCGTCGGAGGAGATGGTCTTGTCAGTTCAGCGACTATTGGAAGATGATGTGGCGCAGTACAATGCCAGAGCTGGACCGACTACTCGTGCAGCAAAGACTGCTGCTGTTAAAGATAAAGAACTGGACAAAGAGTTAATTTAGCATTGAAATGGAACTTTAAACATTTTCTATCTATAGAGACTGATTAATTGTTAGAAATGTGTAGTGTTATCCCAGAGACTGGTTAAACTTAAACCTTTATAGATTGGTTAAATCATTTCACTATTATTTATAATGCATCCATTGACATACAACTTTATACAGTAAAACCCCTCTAACTCGAACCCGGATTCCTCGAATACCCCCTATTCGTCGAACTGGTCGTACGGTCCCGACCATCTCCCGATATAATCTATGTAACAAAACCCCGGATAGCTCGAACAGCTATTCGTCGAATACCCCTTATTCCTCGAACAGAAATATGTCCCCGTTTCATCAAATACATAGTATTTACCCATGTATTCGTCGAACAGGTGTTCGGCCCTTGAGATTTTTTACCTATGTCACACCTGACTGCACCGACCGACATGGATAACTGCTCACAATCTTGTGTTTATACAGTTGGCGTGTCAAGCCTGGCTGTATCTCCATTTGCCCACTTTTTATAATCTGATAATTAGCAGAATGTTTTGACAAAGATTATAGTCTATTTCAGAGAAGTAAACCTGGATTTACCTGTGTTTTACATGTGAATTTCACCTGTACTACTGTACTTATTCCATAAGGGTATCATTTATGCATAACATATACATGCATGGAAATTTTATTTCATGGAAACATCTATTAATATGTTACTCTTTTTGTAATCTCAGTTATGTTCTTGATATTGTTATGTTTAATTAAACACATCAAACATAGAATTAATATTTGGTACTAACTTCAAAAGTTCTTTTTATCTTTTTGACAAACATACAATATATACATACCTACAACTACTGTACATTAAACTTCATCTACATATACACATAAATGCTACCTAGAAAGATAGTTTATGGTAATATGTATCATATATTTTATAATATATATATAGCCTCTTTTCATTAGAAATAAACTTTTTGACAATTTTACTGAAATACACTGTAATATATCGTCATTTTAGGGCCCCATTGTGCCGACAAAAGTCTTATTTTTATGTTCACATTGGACATCATTGGGTCCTTTACAAAAGTTGTGAATTATATGACCCTGGGATATCACGTTTCCCCCTGGGGAGGGGGTCAAGTTTACTATAGTTTATGTAGGGAAAACACATTTATGAAAATTTTTTGCTCAATTTTCATAGGAAATTAGTCAAACTTGATTAGAATTATTAGTCTAAGATATAGCATTTTAACATCCATATCTGTCCTCGATGACCCCCTGGGGGACCAGAGGGGCAGGACCAAACAGTGTCAAAATGATTAAAATTTCAAAATATACCTCTAAGTTCACAGGTTTGATGGAAGCAAATACTCTTCATAGTCAAAAAAGTCAAATTTATAAATCACTGACCAACTTCAAGGCCCAGCATATAGTGTTTATATGTCTTCAATTTGTTTCATTATTTGTTTCATTATATATTCTAATTCAGGTGACCGTTAAGGCCCATGGGCATCTTGTTAAAGTGTGATAAAAGTGATGCGCATTGATATATATAATACATGTCAATTAATCCAAATATTACATTCTGACTAAAAAGGATATTTAATCTATTAATATCTCATATTTAGTAACTATTTCATGGAGGATATTTTAGCGACCATCTGGATATTTCCAAAAAATTGCCAAAATATCATCCTTGATGAAAAATAGCTGGATTTTCTCAATGTCCAACCTATATATACAGTACATGTATGTTTAACTTTCTTGTTACTGTAGAATTGGAATGTCGGGACATCAGTAAAGTTTGATATACAATGTATATGGAATACAACTGTATATGATATAATTAATTAGATACATGTATATTTATATGTGTATTGACACATGTATCATCCTACAGAATTGAACAGTTTCTTGTGATATATTCTCTATAAAGCTACATAAGTACACATGTCAACATTACAAGCATTATTGTCTTGATTGGGTTTTCCTAATAACGACAGATGTAGATGTTTTTTTTTGTTTTTTTTTTTTAATTTTAACTAATTCTTGAAATTGAAACAGTTGGTAAAAAACAATTTGCTCTTCCTATGACACTTCGCCTAAAACTTGGATGCAAATTTGTTCTTTATTCTTATCTCAATGTTGAAATTTACAAAGATGTCACATATAAAATATTATGCAAAATTTTCTGTCAAAATGCATAAAATATATATATAGTACTGTACTGTATATATTGATATCTCTCTATTTCCCCACTTTTGACAAACTATAGGTAGCTCAGGTAAATGAATACATGTAAGCTCAGGTAAAAATTATTATGAAACTGACTATAATTGGTTTTCCATTGTTCTCCTATACCAACACTTTTCTTTGTTCTCTAAAAAGTGGGCAAATGGAGAACACACCTCAAGCCTTTAGGTCATTAATCAAGGGATTAACGGTGTCATTATTACCTACCTACACGATCGCAAGTTGTTGTTTGATGCTAACTTTATTTGATTATTTCAGAAAAGACAGTAAGTTATTGGTGTTTCTCTCGTATATAGGAGATTTCAGAAAAGATGGCGATGACGTCACACAAAGGTACATCCGGGCGCTCAAAGGTACAACTCCGTATATCTGTACTGATAGGAACACAGCCGCTTCGATGTTTGTTTACATTTTATTGTAATTAATAGTACGACAATCCGAGAATTGTTGCTTTATCTTAATTACAAAAGGTGTAAATAAAAATATGTAACAATACTTTATAGATATAAACATATGGTCTCGGGTGGCGCCTGGCCTTATGCTTATAAGGCCAGTTTGGCGTTATTTTCGCTCACCTTCGCTAAAATTTTTCAAGAAACTTAAAATCATATTTCCTTATAATATAAATCTAATAAAATAAACGGCTTCCCCGCTTTATCAGGGGTATGCCAAGATTTAAGAGCCATCCTATTGTTTAGTCTTTATTTCATGAAAATTTTGAGCAAACAAAGCTCGAGGTATGGACCAAGAAGCCTTACTGATTTGAATGTAAACATGTATGTAACTTTAATCTTTAGCAGGACAAAAAACAAATGTCTATTCATAGACATATTTTTGTACCATAAAGATTCACACATAATTGATTCCCATTAATAAATATGTTAATTAGTCCTAATTTGATTGGCCATAGGTCACTGACCGCTGTAAGCCCCATAGTAGATTTATACGTCTTCTGATTGGTCAAGCCCCTGATTTAGCCCTTGTAAGACAAAGGGAGTCCCCACTATAGAGCCCCATCCATACAGCTTCAGACGCCATCTTTGAAAATTGAGAATATTTCTAAAAATGTCAGCATTTACATACTGTTTTAGAAGGTAGAAGAAATTTAAAACATCCCTCCAACCAACCCCGTCCTTCCAACCTTTATGTGTGAATTTATGGTTGTTTTTATTCTTATTAATATATCTTTGTATCATGCATATTGTAATCCTCATCCTTTGTTTTCGTTTAAGAATATATGTTTGTTGTGTTATTTTCGCTCAACGGCGTTATTTTCGCTCACCTTCGCTAAAATTTTTCAAGAAACTTAAAATCATATTTCCTTATAATATAAATCTAATAAAATAAACGGCTTCCCCGCTTTATCAGGGGTATGCCAAGATTTAAGAGCCATCCTATTGTTTAGTCTTTATTTCATGAAAATTTTGAGCAAACAAAGCTCGAGGTATGGACCAAGAAGCCTTACTGATTTGAATGTAAACATGTATGTAACTTTAATCTTTAGCAGGACAAAAATATGGTATTCATATATTTTACGATGTTGATACTCTATTTTCGACCGACACGAGAAAAATCACGGCGGCTATTAGGCATATGTATAACATTGACAGAATATTGCAAATATGAGCTTGAAATTACAAATTAAATTCCAAGTTCCGCAAATATCGTACTGAAATTTTAATAAGCGATTACTGTTTTCTTAGTCTTACTTGGTAAAACACCGTAAGATGTGTGATTATGACCAAGTTTGCTTTCGTAGATCACCCCAAGCGCACGGCAGCCATTACGCACAGTACTGCCGAGATCTCGAATTCCGTCCTTTTTCAGAGTCACAAAATTACGTATTCTGGATAACTTTTTCGTCAGACATTTTGGAATTTAGTTTATGACATACAAATGAATCAGTCTTTAGTTACTTTTTATCATATTTTTAAACAAAACTTTTAGTATTTTAGGATTTTCGAAGCCGTGCGCAATGTGTCGTGGTCGGCATTTGTCTAGAAACATTATTACGATCTGTATCATAAATCTAAATGTAGTCTATCTAACATGTATTCGAATTATTTAAAAGTTATATCACTCGAATTTGAGACTTCACTTAACAGCCCATGGAATAAAAGCGACTGAATTTAAAAAATAAACTTTACAGCATTAAAACTGAACGATTTCACTATTTTATTTTTCGAGATATCGCGATCGGCAGCCATACTTTACGTAAACAAGTACATTGCGTATAGTAGATCTGCATATAAGTGTAACACAGTGGTTTATAGCATTCCTTTAAAACAAGATATACATGGTAAAGAACGAAACATATATCTTTTACAAGTACTTATTGAGATATGTGTTGGTAATTACGTATTTATATTATTAAATTCCTAACTATGGGCTGTGGCCTGAGGTGATCTGCCAGCGAAACCATGCACGAGCGGCCGTGGTCTGGCAAGGTGGTTCACATTTCGTTATATTTAATAGTGTTGTGAACAGCTTTTTCATGTATAACAGAAACATTACACAATAAAATCAATTATCCATTCATAAATTTTTCACAACATGGATTTCTACCTGTGAAGAAAAAATGGGTACTGTGACGGCCCGACAAGCAAGCTGGCTTCAACACTATATCTACATAAATATATTTAGCAATAAACAATTGTAAATATAAAAATGTAAATGTCTGTAACCTCTGAAACAATAAGAAACAATTTTAAAATCGGAATTTGCAAGTATGAATGTGTA
Source organism: Argopecten irradians (assembly GCF_041381155.1). NCBI lineage: Eukaryota > Metazoa > Mollusca > Bivalvia > Pectinida > Pectinidae > Argopecten > Argopecten irradians. The sequence goes on along the minus strand of NC_091146.1, from coordinate 37,587,395 downwards.
TACTTTTTGTCAAAGTATCGATTGTGTAGAGGGATGTACGTATCTGTTATTGTTTTTATTAGTCGCCATACTGTGTTTGTACCTTTGAGGACCCGGATGTAAACTTTCTGTGACGTCACGCCATCTTTTCTAATACGAAAATAGAAAGTACGCGTTGTAAATGCCAAAAGAGGCGGAAGATATTGCTGACGTCCGCCTAATTATAAAAGTTTATTTTTTTAAATTTCTTTGTTGGTTTCATTCGAAAGGCTAGCACAATATTATTATTCGAAAGATGTAAACGATATCAAAAGATACATGTAGAGTATATTTTATCAGTGCGTTCCATATCTTTTCCCGTAAATTTACTCGTAAACACATGTAACATAGGGCCTAACGTTACGCTTTTATATTACTAAATAGACATCTATAGATATCATTTCTTATGGCTGTAAATATGCTGGTTATTAACATTATTGTGAGTATGTATTTTGTAAATGTGCTAAATGATTTGTGCTAATTAAATAATAGAAAATGTACCCCTTGTTGACCAATATGGATTGTGCATTGACCTAGATGACGATCGCTTACTCTGCTGTGAATGGCATTTGATTTAGGGCTTTCTCGTAAGCATTTTCAAACGCTCAATTTATGTTATACATATTTTTCAACTTGATATTACTATCAATAAAACACTTGAGTAAAGAGAAGGATACGTTAATCAAAATGTCATTGCCGTGCATTGTTTGACATAGTTTGAGACCGGACATTTTGACTGTCGATCGTGACCAACCTCGGATGAGTCAAATACCCCGTATTCCTCGATCTCGCGCGAACTATTGACCTGGTCCCCTGCTGTTCGAGTTAAAGGGGCTTTACTGTATATCAATTCATAACAATTATCAATAATTAAATCATCTGTGTGGTCCCAGTATGTCGTAAATGTACGCCAAATAGTGACGTAATATTATTAGTAATATAGTCAGTAACTGACCCCCTATAAAGGCATAGAGGGTCAGTAAGATTTATAGGGGCGAGGGCGTATATAACGAATTTATCGCATCGAGGACCATTTATTTGTTTCATTAGTTCTTTGTTTCCTATTTGTTTGATCAAGAATATGAAATCAAACTTAAACCATACTGGCGAATGATAACAAACAATCGACACTTTTATAATAATTGGCCTACTTCAGGAGGCTATACATTCGCATCGAGGACCATTTATTTGTTTCATTAGTTCTTTGTTTCCTATTTGTTTGATCAAGAATATGAAATCAAACTTAAACCATACTGGCGAATGATAACAAACAATCGACACTTTTATAATAATTGGCCTACTTCAGGAGGCTATACATTTATTTATTTATTTCAAGAATTTTCAAATATACTGCATAAGGAACATGCAGAATAATACTGAATTATTCATAAATCAACAATAAATTCGACATTCCTATGTACACAGTAGGCCTACCTCAATACTACACCAGACCGTCTGTATATTGAAAGCATCACAAACAAGAGTGACACAAATATCCATCAAACATTTTAAGCACAATCTCCTTGATCATCTGTGCATTCTCGCTGAGATAATCACTGAAAAGTTATGCCGATAAATTGATTGTAGATTGAGGATTGATATGATCTACAGGTACGAACACCTCCATTTGTTTATAATCACAGTCTAGAAAACGCTTGAATTGTTACGTTTGACTTTCGCCGCGTCATCAACTTTCAAACTGGCGTAGGGGAAGCAACTCGTATTTAAAAAAATACATTTCATTTCATTTGAAGTATCAAAACGATTAAAATTATTTTTACACAAAAAATAACAAGTAATATATAGTTTTACGGTAATGAAGTGGTATATTTAGTTGAAGAGAATGTGTTTAAATTTTGTGGCGAGGGCGACAGCCGCCATATTGCACCATAATGAAATTTACTGACCCCCTATAAAGTGTTGGGGGTCACCACGTGACGGCTCTCCGCCAATCATTTGGGGACATTTCTGTCCGAGGTGCGATAATATTAGTTATATAGTCAGTTACTGACCCCCTATAAAGGCATAGAGGGTCAGTAAGATTTATAGGGGGCGAGGGCGTAGCCCGAGCCTCCTATACTTCTTACTGACCCTCTATGCCTTTATAGGGGGTCAGTAACTGACTATATAACGAATTTATCGCATCGAGGACCATCTATTTGTTTCATTAGATCTTTTCTTCCTATTTGTTTTCTCAAGAATCCGTTGTATCAAACCTGAACCATGCTGGCGAAGTATACAACAAAAATGTCAACAATCGCCGCTTTTTAAATATTTGGCCTACAGTAGGCCTACATATTTGTTTATGTATTTCTTTCCGGAATCTGCAAATAACTGTATAAGGAACCTGAAGTACAATACCAAGTAGCTCATAAATCAACAATAATTCGACATTCCAGGTGCACAATAGGCCTACCTCAATGCGACATCAGACTGGTTGTATATTGAAAGCATCACAAACAAAAGTGACACAAACATCCATCCAACATTTATAGCGCAGACTCATGATCATCTCTGCATTCTCGCTGAGATAATCACTGAAAGTAATGCCGATAAATTAGCTGTAGAGTGAGGGTTGATAGATCTAAAGACACGAACCCCTCCATTTGTTTATGGTCGCAGTCAAGAAAACGCTTGAATTCTTACGTTTGACTTTCCGCACGTTATCAACTTTCGAACTGGCGTAGGGGAAGCAACTCGTATTTAAAAAATGCGTTTTATTTAATTTGAAGTATTAAAACGATTTTACATGAATCCTACCAAAAAAAAAAAAAATAAGTAAAATATATTTTTACGGTAAAGAAATGGTGTATTTAGTTGAAGAGAATGTGTTAAAATTTTGAAGTGAGGGCGACAGCCGCCATATTGCACCATAATAAAATTTACTGACCCCCTATAAAGTATTAGGGGGTCACCACGTGACGGCTCTCCGCCAATCATTTGGGGACATTTCTGTCCGAGGTGCGATAATGTATATTGTGACGTAATAATATTTATGACGTCATGTACGTTAACTATAGTTGAAGAAAAGAAAGAAGATGGCATTGGCCATATTTTAGTCCTCCTCCGCATATACACAAAAGATAACCTTCCTTATTCTAAATGTACAAAATCATTACATTGTTTTATTGATGGGGCCGCGGTAGCCGAGTGGTTAAGATGTCTCGACATATTACCACAAGCCCTCCACCTCTGCGTCGCAAGTTCGAATCCCATGTGGGGCAGTTGCCAGGTACTGACCACTGGCCGGTGGTTTTTCTCTGGAAAATTCAGCTTTCCACCACCAATAAACCTGGCACGTCCTTACTTGACCTTGGCTGTTCATTTGACGTAAAACAATATAAACCATCAAACCAAACTAAGTAAGGCCTTGGTCCAATGGCATTGTTCTGCACTAATTTGCTTCATAATATCGTAAAAAAAAAAAAAAACAATAAAAATGTGCAAAAATGAATCTTGGCGTTTGAAAATTATGACCTTGAATTTTGACATTCATTTTTTCCAAAGTTACATCAATACATCGAGTCGACTTGGGCGAGTCATTGGGAAAGCGTTGTCGATATCTAGTTTGTAGCGTTGGGTTACGTAATGATAGACTAACTACAACTGTTCTGATGGGGTCACTTTTCAACGGGGTCCATTTTCAACGGGTCGGTGTGAAAAGTGCGCTTAAAGTTCAGTTTTCAACGGCATTTGGGGTCATTTTTAAACGTTGAAAAATGACCCGAGGTCAGTTTTCAACGAGGGTCCATTTTCAACGTTACACCGGGCAGTGACAACTCACTCCAGGCGGCATTTAAGATGCCAGCCACCCAGGCGATATTTAGGATGACAATAGAGTTGCCGGGCAGTGACGGTTCACTCCAGGCGGTACATAGGATGATATTGGAGTTGCCGGGCAATGACAATCCAGTCCAGGCGGTATTTAGGATGACATTTATTTGACCGTATCAAATTTTCGAATATATTAGGAGTGAAAACCTACGGAGATATTTTTGAAACAAACATGCATTTTGACAAAATGTTTCTATACATGTGGATGCATGCATGGGATAGGTTAAGTCAGTAACATTGATTGCCAATGTACATGTGCGTACATATCTATACGTTTATATGTATTATTTAAGCATTGAAGTCACGGATTCACACAGTTTGCAAACAAAATTTCTTTCATACCCCGATGAAATTTTAAAAAATAGTGACTTCAATGCTTATAATTAATTTTCCAGGCGACTTTATAAAATGAAATACGTTTACACGTACGATTGATTTTTTTACAAGGGATTATTTTTTCCAAATCAATACGCAACGTCAATGCTTCTATTGTGACGTCACGATAACGTCGGGTTTCGGCGCCATTCTCGGATTTTTTTTTTTTTTTCGTCGTGGAATGAAAAAAAAAAAATGAATAGGCCAATCAGAAAGCCAGAAACAAAGAAAAAAAAATTATTCCTCAGTAAAATTTGAACACTAATTAGTTTATCGGTAGAACTACTACTTTACATGTAGGCGTGTACATGTACCCACTCAGTGATCAACTGCCGCTGTCGACGGTGATAATATTACGAACCGATAAGCGGATTAACTGTAATTCGTCTTCTCACTAGAAATACAAAGTACTTATTCATTTACTTACAGAAATGTATATTAAAATAAATAAAGCATCCTTATCTTACGCAAATATGAAACATGTCAACTTCGCTAGCCAAGGGTATTGTTCCGATTCTCTTTGTAGTAGGAAGATAATCGGACTTACCGTAATACCCTTGGCTAGCGAAGTTGGAAACATGTAAGTAGTTAAATTTATGATTTTTCAGAAATTTCAAAATCATTTTTCATCAAAATAGTTAAATATATGGGTGGAAAAAGATAAACAGGTAGCTTTTTTTTGATATGTCAACCTTTATTAAGATCGACGGTTACATTTAAAAATAGGACGATGTAGTCCACTCCGCTGTAGCCGGTCCCGTGTTGAGGAAGGAGGGGGAAGGTCTCGAGTAGACAGTGGCGTAGGAAGATGAAACGTCATGGGGGGCAAAGGTCTTCAATATTTTGTAAACCCAACAACCCCCCCCCCCCGCCACACCTACAGGAGGAGATTAATTCAACTCCCAACCATATAATGCATACATGCTTAATGTACATTTTTCATATATCACTAAATTTAATCCTTGTACACATTTATAGACAGTGGGGTCGGTAAAAGGAAATTAACGAATACGCAAATTGGCCAAATTAGCGTGTGAGCGTCGAAGGCGCGAGATTTTGGTGTTTTATAAGGTGTCTGAGGGTGACCCCCGGGATGAGTTTTATGTATTTTGATGATTTTGCAATCGCCCGAAAGCGCGAGATTTTGGTGTTTGGGGGGTCCGGGGGTCTCCCCCGGGAAAAAATTACGATTTAGAATGGCTTAGATGAGTTTTACGATGCATATGATGAATTTGCGAGCGCCCAAAGGCGCGAGAATTTGGTGTTAGGGGGGTCCGGGGGTCTCCCCCGAGAAAAAAAATTACGATTTAGAATGGCTGAGATGAGTTTTACGATAAAGTTTAATGATTATAAAGCGTTCTTAACATGGTAATTTTTCGATTTAAAGCTACCTGCATTTAGAAATGATAATTGTGTCGACATAACATTATGCAACCCTACTCGATCTGAATATACCGGCTTCACACCATCGGCACATTGTTGTGTAACATAAAAAAAAAATTAATGGTCTCGCTAAGACATAAACAAATTGATGTTTTAAGAGACATTTTTTTAAATAGTACATAGAATCCCTTGATGGACATTTTTAGTCTAGTTTGTGTGTATTGAATTGACATTATGTGCTTGAACGTTTTAGGAAATGCGCCGCGCAGCGGAAAATTTTCTAGAATGAAGTACGATAAATGTGCAGGAGGACACTTTTTTCTTTCAAATAAGCATTTTTAGAAAATTTCAGTCGGCGAAAATGGGGGAGGGGGGGGGGGGCAAAAAGACATGTTTGCCCCCCCGTCCTGGGGAACGAGGGGGGGGGGGGGCAACTGGGGGGGGGGGGGGGCAGTTGCCCCCCCTGCCCCCCCCCCCCCCCCCCCCCCCCTGCCCCCCCCCCCCCCCCCCCCCCCCCCGCTTCCTACATTGTTTCAGTGTACTAATATAAGGCCAAACATTGTATGTGTGTTTACGGTTACATTGGCAAAAAAAACTAGGGTCGGGAGAATTTTTGTTTTGTTTTTGTCTTTCACTCTAAAATACTAGCCGGAACCGAAGTCTGAGGTCGAAATCCCGACTTTTAATTATTTTTTCGTAGAAAAGTGGGTAAAAAAAATAGGGTCGGGGGTAAAAAATTAGGGTCGGTCTAAACAGACATGTATATTATATTTTTTGGCCTAATACAGTATACTACACTTACATCTAAACAGACATGTATATACTACACTTACATCTAAACAGACATGTTTATACTACACTTACATCTAAACAGACATGTATATACTACACTTACATCTAAACAGACATGTATATACTACACTTACATCTAAACAGACATGTATATACTACACTTACATCTAAACAGACATGTATATACTACACTTACATCTAAACAGACATGTATATACTACACTTACATCTAAACAGACATGTATATACTACACTTACATCTAAACAGACATGTATATACTACACTTACATCTATTTCTCTTTCCTTTGGATTCTGCTCCTCTGATAGACGTGTCCGTCAACGAGATGTCCGTACTTTTGTATTTTCTAAACAGTCAGTCAGTTGTAGAGGGTTCTTTGGAATTCCACAACGGTTAGGGAGTGAGAGCCGAGCTGAGGAAATTCGCTCCCCGCTTTCTTATTTCAGTTTATCTCCGTTACTTTTCGATTTGATACACTGTATTGTGGCTGGACACAGGCGCTTGGAGATGATACACTGTATTGTGGCTGGACACAGGCGCTTGGAGATGATACACTGTATTGTGGCTGGACACAGGCGCTTGGAGATGATACACTGTATTGTGGCTGGACACAGGCGCTTGGAGATGATACACTGTATTGTGGCTGGACACAGGCGCTTGGAGATGATACACTGTATTGTGGCTGGACACAGGCGCTTGGAGATGATACACTGTATTGTGGCTGGACACGGGCGCTTGGAGTTGATACACTGTATTGTGGCTGGACACAGGCGCTTGGAGATGATACACTGTATTGTGGCTGGACACAGGCGCTTGGAGATGATACACTGTATTGTGGCTGGACACAGGCGCTTGGAGATGATACACTGTATTGTGGCTGGACACGGGCGCTTGGAGATGATACACTGTATTGTGGCTGGACACAGGCGCTTGGAGATGATACACTGTATTGTGGCTGGACACGGGCGCTTGGAGATGATACACTGTATTGTGGCTGGACACGGGCGCTTGGAGATGATACACTGTATTGTGGCTGGACACAGGCGCTTGGAGATGATACACTGTATTGTGGCTGGACACAGGCGCTTGGAGATGATACATGTAAAGTTGCCATAAGAAGTATAACGGGATAGAGCTACTGGTTCACTCTACTAGAGAAGACGGATTAGTGTTTTCTTCAGTAACAAACGTTTCTGACTTTACACTATTATCATTATTGAAAAGTTTTACTTTAAAATAAAAGTATTTAAAAATAATTAATTGCACCCCGGAAAAATCCATGACACCATGCCCTATATGGAATGAAGTACTGATTGCACTGGCAACAAGAGCAAAACAAATTATTTCATATGTATATATATATACACACACGATTTTACATCGACTAGAACATTGTCTAATTGATAAATATCATTTATAGTCTGTCCAAGTTCACGACCCAATCGAGTACATTTTTTACTCATTTTTTTAAACGACCGTGATTCGAACTAAAGAGGCAGTCTGGTGGCATTTGGACTAAAGAGGCAGTCAGGCGACATTCGGACTAAAGAGGCAGTCTGGTGACATTCGAACTAAAGAGGCAGTCTGGTGACATTCGGACTAAAGAGGCAGTCTGGTGACATTCGGACTAAAGAGGCAGTCTGGTGACATTCGGACTAAAGAGGCAGTCTGGTGACATTCGGACTAAAGAGGCAGTCTGGTGACATTCGGACTAAAGTGGCAGTCTGGTGACATTCTGACTGAAGAGGCAGTCTGATGACATTCGGATTGATTAAAGTGGCAGTCAGGTGACATTCGGATTGATTAAAGTGGCAGTCAGGTGATATCCGGTCTAAAGAGGCAGTCTGGTGACATTCGGACTAAAGAGGCAGTCTGGTGACATTCGGACTAAAGAGGCAGTCTGGTGACATTCGGACTAAAGAGGCAGTCTGGTGACATTCGGACTAAAGAGGCAGTCTGGTGACATTCGGACTAAAGAGGCAGTCTGGTGACATTCGGACTAAAGAGGCAGTCTGGTGACATTCGGACTAAAGTGGCAGTCTGGTGACATTCGGACTGAAGAGGCAGTCTGATGACATTCGGATTGATTAAAGTGGCAGTCAGGTGACATTCGGTCTAAAGAGGCAGTCTGGTGACATTCGGACTAAAGAGGCAGTCTGGTGACATTCGGACTAAAGAGGCAGTCTGGTGACATTCGGACTAAAGTGGCAGTCAGGTGACATTCGGACTGAAGAGGCAGTCTGATGACATTCGGATTGATTAAAGTGGCAGTCAGGTGACATTCGGTCTAAAGAGGCAGTCTGGTGACATTTGGACTAAAGAGGCAGTCTGGTGACATTCGGACTAAAGAGGCAGTCTGATGACATTCGGATGGATTAAAGTGGCAGTCTGGTGACATTCGGACTAAAGAGGCAGTCTGGTGACATTCGGACTAAAGAGGCAGTCTGGTGACATTCGGACTAAAGAGGCAGTCTGGTGACATTTGGACTAAAGAGGCAGTCTGGTGACATTCGGACTAAAGAGGCAGTCTGGTGACATTCGGATGGACTAAAGAGGCAGTCTGGTGACATTCGGACTAAAGAGGCAGTCTGTGACATTCGGTAAAGACAGTCAGGTGACATTCGGACTAAAGGCAGTCTGGTGACATTCGGATTCGGTGATTCGGCTAAAGAGGCAGTCTGTGACATTCGGATAAAGTCGGATCTGGTGACATTTGGACTAAAGAGGCAGTCTGGTGACATTCGGACTAAAGAGGCAGTCAGGTGACATTCGGACTAAAGAGGCAGTCGGTGACATTCGGACTAAAGAGGCAGTCTGATGACATTCGGACTAAAGAGGCAGTGAGTCAGGTGACATTCGGACTAAAGAGGCAGTCTGGTGACATTCGGCTAAAGAGGCGTCGGTGACATTCGGACTAAAAGGCAGTCTGTGACATTCGGACTAAAGGCAGTCTGGTGACATTCGGACTAAAGGGCAGTCGGTGACATTCGGACTAAAGTGGCAGTCTGGTGACATTTGGACTAAAGAGGCAGTCTGGTGACATTCGGACTAAAGAGGCAGTCAGGTGACATTCGGACTAAAGAGACAGTATGGTGACATTCGGACTAAAGAGGCAGTCTGACGACATTCGGATTCATTAAAGTGACCGTCTGGTGACATTCGGACTAAAGAGGCAGTCTGGTGACATTCGGCTAAAGAGGCCGTCTGGTGACATTCGGACTAAAGAGGCAGTCTGATGACATTCGGACTAAAGAGGCAGTCTGGTGACATTCGGACTAAAGAGGCAGTCTGATGACATTCGGACTAAAGAGGCAGTCTGATGACATTCGGACTAAACAGGCAGTCTAGTTTTGAGGACAATAATAGTTTTTAACTGCACCTATAGTACAGTTAATGAATTAAAGTAAAATTGACAAACGGAAATATAAAATGTTGAACGTTTGCATTACTGAACTATGTATCAAAAGTTTGTAATCAAAATACAAATACGCGAAACTTGAACCGTGTAAATAGATAATATCTTAGATATATAAATTAATTGGTGTACAGATGGGCTCTGAAGTACTTGTTTTATTGTCGTTGAGCACTTGTGTATGACATATGAATGTAAGCAGCAAAAACTGAAAATAATATTGAAAATGAAAAATGTAAAAAAAAAAAAAAAAAAAGCAAATGGACAAAAACACGAATAAATGCAGGTAGATACATTACATGTATGTGACAGGTATAGCCGGTAGATACATTACATGTATGTGACAGGTATAGCCGGTAGATACATTACATGTATGTGACAGGTATAGCCGGTAGATACATTACATGTATGTGACAGGTATAGCCGGTAGATACATTACATGTATGTGACAGGTATAGCCGGTATTTTGCATGTTTCTTGTAACATGTTAGTCCACTAAATCTGCTTATATTATTGGGCTAATTTATTTATTTATTTTTTGCGTAATATATAGATCTAGTCAGCTCGCGGTACCTCTTAAAAAATATAGGCAGGGTTAGCGGACTAGTAACATGTGTACTGTATTGAGTTGACATGTTAGAAGTATACATGTACATTTATTGTATAAAACTTGCTGTAGACAGCTGTGCGAATCTGTCGTAAATCCGAGTGTGTGTGCCGTGTACATGTATATGCATAATATGTGTAGAGCACGTATGCACAGATGAGTTGAGTTTGCACCCTACCCAGGAATAACAGTTTTGTGCATATTACATAACGAGCGTGAATTTTTTGGTGCCCTTCCGGTCCCTGTGATGTGGGGTCGGTCGGGTGTTGCACCGCCCGCCTGTCTGTACGGTGCACGCCCTGCCTGATAGCCTGCACCTCCTAGGCCTAATACTGCACTTTTTACACACGGCGTTGCCTATGATGGACGGTTGTATGTGGGTTGTAGCGGCGGTGGTCAGCACCTTGACCACAGTACTAACACCAGCACAAGGTAAGTCTGACCTGATCATCACAGCTTTAAAACATAGAGTTTGTGGGCTGACCTCGCTACAAAAACAACATGGCGAGGCTGTGTGACCTAATTCTTACGTAATGGAGTGGATTGATGTTTGCTGTGACGATGCCCCCCTTCCTGATATTTTTAACGCCCGGGGGTAGCATATTAGGGCCGGGAATGGCCCTTGTCGGGTCTGGCAGTCTGTAGGAGTTGTAATAAGGGTAGTATAAGAATTTACTGTAGATGAAAAGGCATGTGCATTCCTTTAAAAATCTACAAGGTACAGCTTCGTATCTAACCTGAGTTCACGACCGTACTGTACAGGGCACCGCCATTACTAAAATCTTAAACGACATTGTAAAGGAAATAAAGCACAGCCAAACCGCGAGAGCTATATCGAGGGCCGACCACACGGACACCGTGTAGATTTATCAAAAACTGACAGTTTGTTTCATGTCGTCCTGGGTTTGTTTATATTATTATCTAAACCATCTTGACACCTTTTATCGCACGTGGCTACATCAACCATCACCGTGTCAAATTGGTCACAGCTGTTGGCCTTATAAGGTGACCTCGTCACCCCAAAGGTAAACAGACGGTGACCTCAGATGACCTCATATACAAACGAGATTACACGGTCGAGTGATTATGACCCGACATGACACGGCGGCGATTTAGGGGGTCATCTCAAAGGTGATATGATAGTGATACTAGTAGCATAGGCCTGTAACACAGGAGCGTGAGGTTATGTTATTGAAATATCAAAAAATATAGAGATGTGATGTAATTACAATATCTATGTTATTTAACTGATAAAATAGGGATTTTATTTTTTTGTAATATGAATGGTGCATGCATTTTACAGACTGGACTGGGAGCTCCAGAATGGATGCACATGCAGCAGTTTCTACTGATTTTTAATAGTTATTACAATATCTACAAGTGAATCAATTGCAGTTTTACATGTGAAGTTTTAAATATAATTTATCTTGATGTTTATAAATTCATTATAGAGCTTATCAATGTTTATAGCGGAAGGGGAATTGACCTACAAAAGATTAACCAGCGTTCGAAATTAACGCCTGTCCGTCTGCCCGTGACCGGCAACTTTATAGTAGGGCAGACATTTTTTGCCATGCAACTGGTCCTTTGAATGGCAACTTTTTGGTCCAGTTCTGATAGACTACTAAAGATATACAAAACAAAAATAGCAGTAGCATTATAGAAAGATTGAAGATCAAATTGTACAAAACAGATTTTCGTAATATTTTGGTTTTCAGTCAACTTTGTTGAGAGTGCAAGATACTAAAATAGATATGTGGATATTTTTGTTAGTAAAACTATTACTTTGCTAGTATATGAATTTTGTAAGGAGTCTAGGACCAGTAACTTTTAGGGTCAGTCGGTCCTTAGGACCTGAGTAACTTTTAGGGTCAGTCGGTCCTTAGGACCAGTAACTTTTAGGGTCAGTCGGTCCTTAGGACCAGTAACTTTTAGGGTCAGTCGGTCCTTAGGACCAGTAACTTTTAGGGTCAGTCGGTCCTTAGGACCAGCTGGAAAATGTTCTGAAAGGAGAACACTGCTTCAAACTATAATGAAATAAATTTTGTTTGCAAAGTTTTGTGAGATTACGAACCTCTGGGCACCAACAAAATTGATCGCTTCATTACATAAACAAGTCCTAGAAAACTTGACAGGACACAGAAAATACAACCCTAAGCTACGCCGTGTTTGTTTATATATCCTACCAGTAGGCATGAAGGAACAGTATAGTCGTGATTTAGGAAAAATTTTCATTGTTTGCATCTCATGACACATTCGAAATTAACACTCGCCAACTGGCCAAAAGCGAGTTGATTTTTGATTTGGCGAGTTGAAAAATATTGTACTTGCAATTTTTGGCGAGCCTATGCATCAGTTGTTATTTTCAATATATAGTAGACAGTCGGAGAATCGGACGTGATACTTTAATCATATTTAATTGGTTTTCATTTGCATAAAATGCCACATTCTGAAAATAAACTGTTGTTACACTACATTACACTGGCACTAAAAATGTCAAACATTTATTGTTACTTACAATAAATAAATATAATAAATGTTAACAAATTTGTTGCTTTTAATTTGGATCTTAATTTTCAATTTTCAAAGCGGCAAGCTGTTTTGGCGAGTTGAAATTTTACCAACTGTTGTGGCAAGTTGAAATTTTACCAACTTGCCGAAAATATATGGTGGCTTTAAAAATTCAATATTATCCCTGTTATTTCCACATAATTTAAACAACACCTTCATGAAATTATTGTCAGCTGAGCTCCAGACATTCGGAAATCTGGACGCACTATAGAATATGCATATAATCAAGATGACTATGCCTTCCCAGCTCCTGGTTAGGTCCCAGTAGTTTGTAAGCATTGTGTAGCTATGCTTTTATTTATTGTATAACAGGAGAGGAGAAAATGTAGCGGCCAGACCGGGATTTGAACCCGGACCCTCCGAACACTAGCCGAGTGCTCTACCGACTGAGCTACCTGGTCACCAATGATTGACCCAGTCAAATCCTGCTAGTTAGAAATATGAAAAATAATTAATTGCTTCCCGAAAAATTCCGTGGCACTATATCCTATATGGAATGAAATACTGATTATGCATGCACCAAATGCAAAACAAATTATCTTATATTATTTTTTTGTGTTAATTAGAGATATATATATATACATAAATAAACACCAATTATTGTTCAAATGATGAATACCATTTATACTCTGTCAACGGTGGAGCATCTTTAATTTAAAAACTCCCCTCCCTTGGACTTCAGTCATCATGTGACAAATAAGTAGGTAGTTAATACATTATGGATAATGTTACTTATCCTTCCTAGCGATGCATCATTTGAACCAAAATGATTGTGGTAACACCACAGACATTTCTTCAAAGGACAGACGAACTTTTTGGTCAAAATTTATTAAAATTTTTTTTGGACAAAACCTATTAAAACTTTTAAATATTTGATGATTACCTACAAAAAAAAAATACAAACTTAACATTTTATCACACTTAGACGATATTTTATTGAAGTATAAATTTGGGTCATTTCTCCTGTGCAAAGCCTATTTCCTGCGGTTAAACTATTTTGAATTGAAAAAAAGAATCGGCATAATTCTGATTTTCAGAACAAAGTTCATTAAAATTTATACTTTCTTTGCTCCATTAAGTCAGTTTTAAGTCTCAAACATACCATTTCCCTGTTAAATTATTTCTAAATAGACAATATATAGAAGATAGCAATTTGGAACTTTTCTAAGAATGACTCATGTACAGGTCAACTGAATTACCATATATGGAAGAGACAAATATGGGATACAGTGCTGATACAACATACTTTACATGATTCACATGTAAAAGACTCACAAGTTCATGTAATATGGGATACAGTGCTGATACAACATACTTTACATGATTCACATGTAAAAGACTCACAAGTTCATGTAATATGGGATACAGTGCTGATACAACATACTTTACATGATTCACATGTAAAAGACTCACAAGTTCATGTAATATGGGATACAGTGCTGATACAAACATACTTTACATGATTCACATGTAAAAGACTCACAAGTTCATGTAATATGGGATACAGTGCTGATACAACATACTTTACATGATTCACATGTAAAAGACTCACAAGTTCATGTAATATGGGATACAGTGCTGATACAACATACTTAACATGATTTCACATGTAAAAGACTCACAAGTTCATGTAATATGGGATACAGTGCTGATACAACATACTTTACATGATTCACATGTAAAAGACTCACAAGTTCATGTAATATGGGATACAGTGCTGAACATACACAGATTCAAAGACTACAATTCATGTATTGGGTACAGTGCTGATGATTCAATGTAAAGACTCACAAGTTCATGTAATATGGGATACAGTGCTGATACAACATACTTTACATGATTCACATGTAAAAGACTCACAAGTTCATGTAATATGGGATACAGTGCTGATACAACATACTTTACATGATTCACATGTAAAAGACTCACAAGTTCATGTAATATGGGTACAGTGCTGATACAACATACTTTACATGATTCACATGTAAAAGACTCACAAGTTCATGTAATATGGGATACAGTGCTGATACAACATACTTTACATGATTCACATGTAAAAGACTCACAAGTTCATGTAATATGGGATACAGTGCTGATACAACATACTTTACATGATTTCACATGTAAAAGACTCACAAGTTCATGTAATATGGGATACAGTGCTGATACAACATACTTTACATGATTTCACATGTAAAAGACTCACAAGTTCATGTAATATGGGATACAGTGCTGATACAACATACTTTACATGATTCACATGTAAAAGACTCACAAGTTCATGTAATATGGGATACAGTGCTGATACAACATACTTTACATGATTCACATGTAAAAGACTCACAAGTTCATGTAATATGGGATACAGTGCTGATACAACATACTTTACATGATTCACATGTAAAAGACTCACAAGTTCATGTAATATGGGATACAGTGCTGATACAACATACTTTACATGATTCACATGTAAAAGACTCACAAGTTCATGTAATATGGGATACAGTGCTGATACAACATACTTTACATGATTTCACATGTAAAAGACTCACAAGTTCATGTAATATGGGATACAGTGCTGATACAACATACTTTAACATGATTCACATGTAAAAGACTCACAAGTTCATGTAATATGGGATACAGTGCTGATACAACATACTTTACATGATTCACATGTAAAAGACTCACAAGTTCATGTAATATGGGTACAGTGCTGATACAACATACTTTACATGATTCACATGTAAAAGACTCACAAGTTCATGTAATATGGGATACAGTGCTGATACAACATACTTTACATGATTTCACATGTAAAAGACTCACAAGTTCATGTAATATGGGATACAGTGCTGATACAACATACTTAACATGATTCACATGTAAAAGACTCACAAGTTCATGTAATATGGGATACAGTGCTGATACAACATACTTTACATGATTTCACATGTAAAAGACTCACAAGTTCATGTAATATGGGATACAGTGCTGATACAACTATACTTTACATGATTCACATGTAAAAGACTCACAAGTTCATGTAATATGGGATACAGTGCTGATACAACATACTTTACATGATTCACATGTAAAAGACTCACAAGTTCATGTAATATGGGATACAGTGCTGATACAACATACTTTACATGATTCACATGTAAAAGACTCACAAGTTCATGTAATATGGGATACAGTGCTGATACAACATACTTTACATGATTCACATGTAAAAGACTCACAAGTTCATGTAATATGGGATACAGTGCTGATACAACATACTTTACATGATTCACATGTAAAAGACTCACAAGTTCATGTAATATGGGATACAGTGCTGATACAACATACTTTACATGATTCACATGTAAAAGACTCACAAGTTCATGTAATATGGGATACAGTGCTGATACAACATACTTTACATGATTCACATGTAAAAGACTCACAAGTTCATGTAATATGGGATACAGTGCTGATACAACATACTTTACATGATTCACATGTAAAAGACTCACAAGTTCATGTACAGTGCTGATACAAGATTCACATGTAAAAGACTCACAAGTTCATGTATATGGATACAGTGCTGATACAACATACTTTACATGATTCACATGTAAAAGACTCACAAGTTCATGTAATATGGGATACAGTGCTGATACAACATACTTTACATGATTCACATGTAAAAGACTCACAAGTTCATGTAATATGGGATACAGTGCTGATACAACATACTTTACATGATTCACATGTAAAAGACTCACAAGTTCATGTAATATGGGATACAGTGCTGATACAACATACTTTACATGATTCACATGTAAAAGACTCACAAGTTCATGTAATATGGGATACAGTGCTGATATACTTACATACAAGTTTGTAATATGGGATACAGTGCTGAACAACTACTGTTAATGTATTCACATGATAAAGACTTTACAACACAAACATGTATTCATGTAATATGGGATACAGTGCTGATACAACATACTTTTAAAACATGATTCACATGTAAAAGACTCACAACTTCATGTAATATGGGGATATAATGGTGATTATAAGGCATCACATGTTGTAAACTACGATTGTTACAGGTAAAAGGCATTTATACAACTTTAAACTATTCTCAGAAAAGGATGGTGGGCTTATATTTAGATATGCTAACTACGATTGTTACAGGTAATACAGAGTTGGAGCTTGGTGACTTATATTTAGATATCTAACTACGATTGTTACATGGTAATACAGAGTTGGAGCTTGGTGACTTATATTTAGATATCTAACTACGATTGTTACAGGTAATACAGAGTTGGAGCTTGGTGACTTATATTTAGATATCTAACTACGATTGTTACAGGTAATACAGAGTTGGAGCTTGGATATGACTTATATTTAGATATCTAACTACGATTGTTACAGGTAATACAGAGTTGGAGCTTGGTGACTTATATTTAGATATCTAACTACGATTGTTACAGGTAATACAGAGTTGGAGCTTGGTGACTTATATTTAGATATCTAACTACGATTGTTACAGGTAATACAGAGTTGGAGCTTGGTGACTTATATTTAGATATCTAACTACGATTGTTACAGGTAATACAGAGTTGGAGCTTGGTGACTTATATTTAGATATCTAACTACGATTGTTACAGGTAATACAGAGTTGGAGCTTGGTGACTTATATTTAGATATCTAACTACGATTGTTACAGGTAATACAGAGTTGGAGCTTGGTGACTTATATTTAGATATCTAACTACGATTGTTACAGGTAATACAGAGTTGGAGCTTGGTGACTTATATTTAGATATCTAACTACGATTGTTACAGGTAATACAGAGTTGGAGCTTGGTGACTTATATTTAGATATCTAACTACGATTGTTACAGGTAATACAGAGTTGGAGCTAGGTGACTTATATTTAGATATCTAACTACGATTGTTACAGGTAATACAGAGTTGGAGCTTGGTGACTTATATTTAGATATCTAACTACGATTGTTACAGGTAATACAGAGTTGGAGCTTGGTGACTTATATTTAGATATCTAACTACGATTGTTACAGGTAATACAGAGTTGGAGCTTGGTGACTTATATTTAGATATCTAACTACGATTGTTACAGGTAATACAGAGTTGGAGCTTGGTGACTTATATTTAGATATCTAACTACGATTGTTACAGGTAATACAGAGTTGGAGCTAGGTGACTTATATTTAGATATCTAACTACGATTGTTACAGGTAATACAGAGTTGGAGCTTGGTGACTTATATTTAGATATCTAACTACGATTGTTACAGGTAATACAGAGTTGGAGCTTGGTGACTTATATTTAGATATCTAACTACGATTGTTACAGGTAATACAGAGTTGGAGCTTGGTGACTTATATTTAGATATCTAACTACGATTGTTACAGGTAATACAGAGTTGGAGCTTGGTGACTTATTTTTAGATATCTAACTACGATTGTTACAGGTAATACAGAGTTGGAGCTTGGTGACTTATATTTAGATATCTAACTACGATTGTTACAGGTAATACAGAGTTGGAGCTTGGTGACTTATATTTAGATATCTAACTACGATTGTTACAGGTAATACAGAGTTGGAGCTAGGTGACTTATATTTAGATATCTAACTACGATTGTTACAGGTAATACAGAGTTGGAGCTTGGTGACTTATATTTAGATATCTAACTACGATTGTTACAGGTAATACAGAGTTGGAGGAGCTTGGTGACTTATATTTAGATATCTAACTACGATTGTTACAGGTAATACAGAGTTGGAGCTTGGTGACTTATATTTAGATATCTAACTACGATTGTTACAGGTAATACAGAGTTGGAGCTTGGTGACTTATATTTAGATATCTAACTACGATTGTTACAGGTAATACAGAGTTGGAGCTTGGTGACTTATATTTAGATATCTAACTACGATTGTTACAGGTAATACAGAGTTGGAGCTTGGTGACTTATATTTAGATATCTAACTACGATTGTTACAGGTAATACAGAGTTGGAGCTTGGTGACTTATATTTAGATATCTAACTACGATTGTTACAGGTAATACAGAGTTGGAGCTTGGTGACTTATATTTAGATATTAACTACGATTGTTACAGGTAATACAGAGTTGGAGCTTGGTGACTTATATTTAGATATCTAACTACGATTGTTACAGGTAATACAGAGTTGGAGCTTGGTGACTTATATTTTAGATATCTAACTACGATTGTTACAGGTAATACAGAGTTGGAGCTTGGTGACTTATATTTAGATATCTAACTACGATTGTTACAGGTAATACAGAGTTGGAGCTTGGTGACTTATATTTAGATATCTAACTACGATTGTTACAGGTAATACAGAGTTGGAGCTTGGTGACTTATATTTAGATATCTAACTACGATTGTTAGTACAGGTAATACAGAGTTGGAGCTTGGTGACTTATATTTAGATATCTAACTACGATTGTTACAGGTAATACAGAGTTGGAGCTTGGTGACTTATATTTAGATATCTAACTACGATTGTTACAGGTAATACAGAGTTGGAGCTTGGTGACTTATATTTAGATATCTAACTACGATTGTTACAGGTAATACAGAGTTGGAGCTTGGTGACTTATATTTAGATATCTAACTACGATTGTTACAGGTAATACAGAGTTGGAGCTTGGTGACTTATATTTAGATATCTAACTACGATTGTTACAGGTAATACAGAGTTGGAGCTTGGTGACTTATATTTAGATATCTAACTACGATTGTTACAGGTAATACAGAGTTGGAGCTTGGTGACTTATATTTAGATATCTAACTA
Source organism: Argopecten irradians (assembly GCF_041381155.1). Taxonomy (NCBI): domain Eukaryota; kingdom Metazoa; phylum Mollusca; class Bivalvia; order Pectinida; family Pectinidae; genus Argopecten; species Argopecten irradians. Next base: position 37,567,539 of record NC_091146.1, on the reverse strand, counting down.
CGATTGTTACAGGTAATACAGAGTTGGAGCTTGGTGACTTATATTTAGATATCTAACTACGATTGTTACAGGTAATACAGAGTTGGAGCTTGGTGACTTATATTTAGATATCTAACTACGATTGTTACAGGTAATACAGAGTTGGAGCTTGGTGACTTATATTTAGATATCTAACTACGATTGTTACAGGTAATACAGAGTTGGAGCTTGGTGACTTATATTTAGATATCTAACTACGATTGTTACAGGTAATACAGAGTTGGAGCTTGGTGACTTATATTTAGATATCTAACTACGATTGTTACAGGTAATACAGAGTTGGAGCTTGGTGACTTATATTTAGATATCTAACTACGATTGTTACAGGTAATACAGAGTTGGAGCTTGGTGACTTATATTTAGATATCTAACTACGATTGTTACAGGTAATACAGAGTTGGAGCTTGGTGACTTATATTTAGATATCTAACTACGATTGTTACAGGTAATACAGAGTTGGAGCTAGGTGACTTATATTTAGATATCTAACTACGATTGTTACAGGTAATACAGAGTTGGAGCTTGGTGACTTATATTTAGATATCTAACTACGATTGTTACAGGTAATACAGAGTTGGAGCTTGGTGACTTATATTTAGATATCTAACTACGATTGTTACAGGTAATACAGAGTTGGAGCTTGGTGACTTATATTTAGATATCTAACTACGATTGTTACAGGTAATACAGAGTTGGAGCTTGGTGACTTATATTTAGATATCTAACTACGATTGTTACAGGTAATACAGAGTTGGAGCTTGGTGACTTATATTTAGATATCTAACTACGATTGTTACAGGTAATACAGAGTTGGAGCTTGGTGACTTATATTTAGATATCTAACTACGATTGTTACAGGTAATACAGAGTTGGAGCTTGGTGACTTATATTTAGATATCTAACTACGATTGTTACAGGTAATACAGAGTTGGAGCTTGGTGACTTATATTTAGATATCTAACTACGATTGTTACAGGTAATACAGAGTTGGAGCTAGGTGACTTATATTTAGATATCTAACTACGATTGTTACAGGTAATACAGAGTTGGAGCTAGGTGACTTATATGATTTCAGATATCTAACTACGATTGTTACAGGTAATACAGAGTTGGAGCTAGGTGACTTATATTTAGATATCTAACTACGATTGTTACAGGTAATACAGAGTTGGAGCTAGGTGACTTATATTTAGATATCTAACTACGATTGTTACAGGTAATACAGAGTTGGAGCTAGGTGACTTATATTTAGATATCTAACTACGATTGTTACAGGTAATACAGAGTTGGAGCTAGGTGACTTATATTTAGATATCTAACTACGATTGTTACAGGTAATACAGAGTTGGAGCTAGGTGTTGTTATACTACCTACGCCACCCACAGTTATTGTACAGAGACGAACCCCGCTACTCCTCAACTGTTCTGCGTTCTCTAGTCCTGGATTTGGACCAACAACCTACAGATGGACTCGTAATAAGGTCGATGTGACCTTCAACAAACGCATTCAACTCGTGGAAAATGGCTCATTGTATTTCCAACATCTCAAACGCCGCAAACGTCCAAGCCGAAGTGATGAAGGACTATACGAATGTTTTCTCACTAACAGCCGAGGTGTTGTGATTGGGCGTCAAGTCTTCGTCAAAGTGGCCAGTAAGTTAATCATAGATATACATGTATATTACATTCTGTAGAGGGACAGAGAAATTAAGGTAATGAGATTTCCTCCCCTCTATAACTCTATTGTAAATTGGAATATTTTGGCGTCAATAAAATTTTTGCGTTTTTGTATCAAATAGGGTGGTTTAATTTTGGTAGTTTAAAGTTGGCCTTCCATTCTGCCATGTAAAATTTTAGTGCATACCGTATTCAACCCAATAAGTGCCCATGTCCCTATAAGCGCCCCTCGCCCTTTTGAGGCCTCAATTTCAATTGCCCAGTCTTCAATTAAGACCAAAACTACACAAAACTATCTAAATTTGCAATAATTTTGTCTGATCAGCATCTTTTGATTTTTTCAAATTTTAAAACGCCCTGGGTGCTTTTTAGATGGAATACTGTAACTTGATTTGATAAATAAAAAAAAAATCTGAAGATTAACTTTGTCTTTACACATAGATCCTGGTACAATGAAAAACTGATGTGATTAGTTTTGGAGCGTAATCAATATAAAGACAACGCTGAAATATTGGTCTTCAATAAAAGTGATTAATAGTTGTACATCTCATTATAAACATGTTTGCACAAAAGAAACAATTGCACAGGTAACGTTTTTCTGGTTGACAGCACACACCTGAAATGTTTATCTATGTAACGCGATCAAGTAATTTACCCGAGAGCAGGTGTTCACATACCTAATATTACACAAACTAATAAATACATAGCCAAATTTTGGTATGTTAAAATTTTGCACTTTCATGCCAAACTTCACCTAAGCCAAAATATGACCACATCCAAAATATCCCAATTTACGATACCTCTCTCGTTTGTCCATTGTTTTCCTTCCTCTAACTCTGTCTCTGTTGTTTTAGGAATTGCCAGCAAGTTTACCAAGATGCCTGTCGACCAGACTACAGTTGTTGGAGGTGTGGCCCGATTTGAGTGTAAGATTGAGGCCACACCCCCTCCAGTATTTATATGGGAGAAAGACGGTGGCAGTCTGCCCATCAACAATAGGTAACGATCTCTCAGGCTGTACCCCTACAAGTACATACTCTCTGAATAATAAGATCTATAACTCTACAAGTACATACTCTCTGAATAATAAGATCTATAACACAAGTACATACTCTCTGAATGATAAGATCTATAACACAAGTACATACTCTCTGAATAATAAGATCTATAACACAAGTACATACTCTCTGAATAATAAGATCTATAACCCTACAAGTACATACTCTCTGAATGATAAGATCTATAACCCTACTAGTACATACTCTCTGAATGATAAGATCTATAACACAAGTACATACTCTCTGAATAATAAGATCTATAACACAAGTACATACCCTCTGAATAATAAGATCTATAACTCTACAAGTACATACTCTCTGAATAATAAGATCTATAACTCTACAAGTACATACTCTCTGAATAATAAGATCTATAACCCTACAAGTACATACTCTCTGAATAATAAGATCTATAACTCTACAAGTACAATGTACATACTCTCTGAATAATAAGATCTATAGCACAAGTACATACTCTCTGAATGATAAGATCTATAACCCTACAAGTACATACTCTCTGAATAATAAGATGTATAACCCTACAAGTACATACTCTCTGAATGATAAGATCTATAACCCTACAAGTACATACTCTCTGAATAATAAGATCTATAACACAAGTACATACGCTCTGAATAATAAGATCTATAACTCTACAAGTACATACTCTCTGAATAATAAGATCTATAACCGTACAAGTACATACTCTCTGAATAATAAGATCTATAACACAAGTACATACTCTCTGAATAATAAGATCTATAACCCTACAAGTACATACTCTCTGAATGATAAGATCTATAACACAAGTACATACTCTCTGAATAATAAGATCTATAACCGTACAAGTACATACTCTCTGAATAATAAGATCTATAACCCTACAAGTACATACTCTCTGAATAATAAGATCTATAACACAAGTACATACTCTCTGAATAATAAGATCTATAACCCTACAAGTACATACTCTCTGAATAATAAGATCTATAACCGTACAAGTACATACTCTCTGAATAATAAGATCTATAACCCTACAAGTACATACTCTCTGAATAATAAGATCTATAACCCTACAAGTACATACTCTCTGAATAATAAGATCTATAACACAAGTACATACTCTCTGAATAATAAGATCTATAACCCTACAAGTACATACTCTCTGAAAAATAAGATCTATAACCGTACAAGTACATACTCTCTGAATAATAAGATCTATAACCCTACAAGTACATACTCTCTGAAAAATAAAATCTATAACCTGCACCCCTACAAATAAATACTCTCTGAATAATAAGATCTATAACACAAGTACATACTCTCTGAATAATAAGATCTATAACCCTACAAGTACATACTCTCTGAATAATAAGATCTATAACACAAGTACATACTCTCTGAATAATAAGATCTATAACACAAGTACATACTCTCTGAATAATAAGATCTATAACCCTACAAGTACATACTCTCTGAATAATAAGATCTATAACACAAGTACATACTCTCTGAATAATAAGATCTATAACCCTACAAGTACATACTCTCTGAATAATAAGATCTATAACCGTACAAGTACATACTCTCTGAATAATAAGATCTATAACACAAGTACATACTCTCTGAATAATAAGATCTATAACCCTACAAGTACATACTCTCTGAATAATAAGATCTATAACCGTACAAGTACATACTCTCTGAATAATAAGATCTATAACCGTACAAGTACATACTCTCTGAATAATAAGATCTATAACCGTACAAGTACATACTCTCTGAATGATAAGATCTATAACACAAGTACATACTCTCTGAATAATAAGATCTATAACACAAGTACATACTCTCTGAATAATAAGATCTATAACCCTACAAGTACATACTCTCTGAATAATAAGATCTATAACCCTACAAGTACATACTCTCTGAATAATAAGATCTATAACCCTACAAGTACATACTCTCTGAATAATAAGATCTATAACACAAGTACATACTCTCTGAATAATAAGATCTATAACCCTACAAGTACATACTCTCTGAATAATAAGATCTATAACCTACAAGTACATACTCTCTGAATAATAAGATCTATAACCCTACAAGTACATACTCTCTGAATAATAAGATCTATAACCGTACAAGTACATACTCTCTGAATAATAAGATCTATAACCCTACAAGTACATACTCTCTGAATAATAAGATCTATAACCTGCACCCCTACAAGTACATACTCTCTGAATAATAAGATCTATAACCCTACAAGTACATACTCTCTGAATAATAAGATCTATAACCGTACAAGTACATACTCTCTGAATAATAAGATCTATACCCTACAAGTACATACCCTCTGAATAATAAGATCTATAACCGTACAAGTACATACTCTCTGAATAATAAGATCTATAACCGTACAAGTACATACTCTCTGAATAATAAGATCTATAACACAAGTACATACTCTCTGAATAATAAGATCTATAACCCTACAAGTACATACTCTCTGAATAATAAGATCTATAACCGTACAAGTACATACTCTCTGAATAATAAGATCTATAACCTACAAGTACATAGTAACATACTCTCTGAATGATAAGATCTATACCCTACAAGTACATACTCTCTGAATGATAAGATCTATACCCTACAAGTACATACTCTCTGAATAATAAGATCTATACCCTACAAGTACATACTCTCTGAATAATAAGATCTATAACCTGCACAGTTATCACGAGTATCAGTCTCGAGCTATTGTAACAAAGTCCCAATTAATCGAGGTATTAGCCGAGGTTTGGATGTTACAAAATCTTAATTAGCCATAGACTGAGATAATCCGATCTTAATCACTTACAGTTCATGGTCATTGAATTTTTCTCTCTAACCTCTTAGATATTTCGATTTGTATAAAAAAGCCTATCTATATGTGTTCAAGGTGTAAGAGTACCCCGTCTGGGGCCTCCCAGTTCAGAGTGTAAGAGTATCCCGTCTGAGGCCTCCCAAATGAGAGTGTAAGAGTATACCGTCTGGGACCACCAAGTTCAGAGTGTAAGAGTATCCCCTCTGGGGCCTCCCAGTTCAGAGTGTAAGAGTATCCCCTCTGGGGCCTCCCAAATCAGAGTGTAAGAGTATCCCGTCTGGGACCACCAAGTTCAGAGTGTAAGAGTATCCCCTCTGGGGCCTCCCAGTTCGGAGTGTAAGAATATCCCGTCAGGGAACACCAAGTTCAGAGTGTAAGAGTATCCCGTCTGGGGCCTCCCAGTTTAGAGTGTAAGAGTATCCCCTCTGGGGCCTCCCGGATCAATAATTGATTAACCACGTACTTCATCTGAGCTTAGAATTCAGTCCGTTCTGGTCCTTGTTCTCCTAAGCTATAGTTTGAAGATAAAAATAAGAAAGACAATGGTCAATTAGTACATATTGTTTTAACAATCCACAACACATAGCCATATAACGACAAAAACCGTGCACATATTTCTAATAATATTGATTTTCTAGAGCATGTGATGTCACTTGTTTGAGAGTATGACGTCACTTGTTTGAGAGTATGACGTCACTTGTTTGAGAGTATGACGTCACTTGTTTGAGAGTATGACGTCACTTGTTTGAGAGTATGACGTCACTTGTTTGAGAGTATGACGTCACTTGTTTGAGAGTATGACGTCACTTGCACAGACTATTACCTACATTCCGCCAAAAATCATGTAAAGGTACCAGACAGATCGGATGAGATAGAGAAATCTAGCACCAGGTATCACATGAGATTTGGTCTCCGAGGTGTGAGATAGTCAGGATAAGTGTATTATTACCTTAACAGTGAATTTCTGTGTGTTCACATGTATACCCTCCTGCTTGCGTTTTGAAATCTAGATAATGTTAAGTATGTTTTTGTCATTCAAAATGTGTCAAATAATTTATTTCTGTGACAGAACCACCACGCTGGCCTCTGGGGTTTTACAAATTCATAATGTGCTTATGGAGGATGCCGGGACGTACCATTGTTCAGCCCAGCACAGTTTCCAGGACATTGCGAATCTACGGGAAACTGTGACATCCTTGTCACGACGTCGTAGTGATGCTGGCATCCTTACCGTCAATGAAGGTTGGTTGATAGACCATTCTTAATTGCCTCAAATTATACATAAAAAAAATCCCAAAATCAAAACTGACACACGGTCCCGACCAAGTATTGATATTTTGTATGTTGGTCCAAAATCAAAGCTGACACACGGTCCCGACCAAGTATTGATATTTTGTATGTTGGTCCAAAATCCAAGATGGCCACCAGGGCTGCAAACTTGAGAATAAATTGTTGTGTTAGAAATAATAGAAATGAGAAACTAGCAGCTTAATTAATTATATATACAATAATATACAGAGATAAAATCTTATATGGCTCCGTACAATTCTTGATAATGTATACACTCTGGTCTCATTACAGTTCTTATCAGCACAGCTGGAGTATATAGAGCTAAATCCTAATTCAAGAGAAATATCCATCTAAAACCTACAGAGCTTTCTTACTTCTAGAAATATGTAACTAAAACTTTCCATAAATAAATCATTCTGGGATCCCCATGTAACAACATGTTTTGACTATATGACTGAAAGAGCATGATTAAATGGCTGCAGGAGTTATCTCCCTTTATAACTATATTACATAGTGTCATACATAACAATATTTGGAAATTCTCAAGTTCTTCAGTTGTGATTTAACGTAATTTTGTCTGAAATGATCCTGACATGGTCCTGACATGGTCCTGACATCTGACATGGTCCTGACATGGTCCTGACATCTGACATGGTCCTGACATGGTCCTAACCATGTGTTGTGATTTTTGAGGTCATTCTCAAATCCAAGATGGCCACCATGACACCATTTATATTTGACTGTAGCCAAGACTGTCAGTTGATCATTAAAAAACTCTTGGGGCCTCTTGTTAGATCACCTTGTGAGCGATATAGGCCCTCTGGGCCTCTTGTTGAATCTGCTCACCTGGTGAGCGATACAGACCCTCTGGACCTCTTGTAGAATTTGTATATGGCATGATTACTAAGAGATAGATATTTCTAGTTTTTAGGTCACCTGTGACAAAGTATATGACCCCCATCCCAAAAGGGGCAAAACTGACTACAATTTCAAAAATCTTCTTCTCCACTCACAGATGTGGTAGAATCAAATACTTTTTGATAGAAAGTTCTTAAGGTCCTTTACAGAAATTGTGATTTATATGACCATTTGGTCTCACGTTTCCCCATGAGGAGGGGGTTAAGTTTACTATAGTTTATATAGGGAAAATACATGGTTGAGCATTATTTGGTCATTTGTATTTAGGAAATGAGTCAAATTTTGCCAGAATTTTTCCCTGTGAGATTTTCCATGACTGACCCCCAGGGGCCATAGGGGCAGGGCCAAAAGGGGTCAAATAGGCTAAAACTTCAAAAATCTTCTAATCTGAATTCTGGAAATGGTAGAATCAAATGCTCTTCATAGATGGAAATGTCTTAAAGTCCTTTACAAAAATTGTGAATTATATGACCCTGGGGTCTTACCGAGAGGGTTAAGTTTACTATTATAGTTTATATAGGAAAAACACATTTATGGACATTATAATTTGCTTAGTTTTCATAGGAAATGAGTCAAACTGAGTTAGAATTGTTAGCCTGAGATATAGCATTTTAACATATCCATATTGGTCCTGGCTGACTCCCAGGGACCAGAGGGGCAGGGCCAAACAGGGTCAAAATGACTGAAATTTTCAAAAATCTTCTGAATTCACAAATTTGATGGAACCAGTTATTCTTCATAGATTAGATAGTCAAAGGACTAGATATGGTAAGGGTCATCTATGGCCCCCAAATCCGCTATTTTTCAAAGTCTGTTATTTTAAGATGTTATTCTTGCATTTGAAATATTAACTACATACCGGACATATTTGATAGTGCTATAAGGTAATATAGCAGTTCTTGTTGCCATGGCAAGCATTTTATTATGCATAAATTATGCAAAATGTGAAAATTTCATCAAAATTGGCATTTTTTATGCAGTTTTTCATCTAGTTAACATAGAGCGCATTCTAGAACAAACTTTATATTTCTCAAAATGATGTATTTTTCGAGTCTGCTAATTCTCTTAAAATATAAAGTTTGTTCTAGAATGCGCTCTATTGCTTTTAAAAGAAAAACTATCAAAATATATGCCAAAATTGACAAAATTTTCAAATTTGCATAATTTATGCAAAGTTACCATGGTTATATAGCAAAAACATACTTTCTGTCAACAAAAACATCATTAAGTTTTTATCAGGGGTGTATTCAATATTTCAAACGCGGCAACTTAATTTCTAAATACTTAATTTAAAATTTGGTAGATTTAGGGGCCAAAAAGAGCCATTATCATATCTAGTCCTTTATAAAATCACTGACTGACTTCCTGTCGGACCAATATGTAATGTTTATATTGTCTTTGTTTCATTCTGTATCCGAACTGAGGTGACTGTTAAGGCCCATGGGCCTCTTGTTTAAGTTGACTGTGTATTAATAGTATACAAATTATATGCTGATAATTTAAAAGTACGTATTTCATAATCATGTATTCAAATCGCTTTTTGTCCGTGGTCCGTCCGTCTGTCCATTAACAACTTTTAATTTGTTATCGCTCTTTCTCTGAAAGTGCTGAAGGGATATTTCTCATACTGCATACTGACCTTTGGGACTGATCGGTCAACAAGATGGCTGACCGATCGCTATCTTGAATTTTGAAAGTTGAAGTTTGTTACCACTATTTCTCAGAAAGTACTGCAAGGAAGTGTCTCAAATTCCATTTGTAGGTTCTCCTTTGGTCCTTGTTGTGCATAGTGCATTTTGGGATCGATCGGCCAAAAAGATGGCCGATTGGCCGCCATCTTGGTTTCGATAGTTGAAGTTTGAAAATTAGAGAAAAGATCTGACAATTGTCAGACATAGATCAATCTTTGGTGGGTGCCAAGACCCTTCTGGAATCTCTTTTATACTTTTTAATTTTTATTTTTCTATACTGTTTTAATGGTGTTTATCATTTTACCTTCCACAACAAAGTTAAGGTATACTAGAATCGGTTGTCTGTCCATCCGTCCGTCTCTCTGTAGGCACAATTTTGTCTGGCAAATGCCTCCTAAAATACTTGACAGATTTTGATAAAATTTGGTACACAGAACTCTGACATAAAGGGGTATTTAGTATACTTTAATGGGTTCTGCAATGTCCCCTTTTAAAGGAGTTATTACTAAATTTGTGTAAGGGAGTGGTATTAGTCATCCATTCAGGTGACAGTTCTAGTTTTTATACAGTTTTAATGGTGAATATTTTGTATGATGTTTATTTTTCTATATATATACAGTGAATTTATTTTTATACTGTTTTAACAGTGTTTATTTTCAATGTTGTTTATTTTTAATTTTGTTTATTTGCATTATATTGTTTATTTTCAATGATGTTAAATTCCAGACTCTGCAGCCAGACCACCTAGCATTGTGTACGCCACAGACGAGATAACAGTCAATATTGATGAATCCGTCACGCTTGAATGTCTGGTCGACGGCAATCCTCAACCTAACGTCACCTGGCTCACTCCCAGTAAGTACAATCTGTGTACAATAAACTTTACTTACCGTATTCACTGTAAATACCGCTCACTCCCAGTAAGTGTTCAACAATCTGTGTACAATAAACTTTACTTACCGTATTCACTGTAAATACCGCTCACTCCCAATAAGTGTTCAACAATCTGTGTACAATAAACTTTACTTTACTTATGTACACAATCATGATATAATGTTGGTAGATAACACTCCAGTGTGTAGAATGTCTACAATCATGATATAATGTTTGTAGATAACACTCCAGTGTGTAGAATGTACACAATCATGATATAATGTTTGTAGATAACACTCCAGTGTGTAGAATGTACACAATCATGATATAATGTTTGTAGATAACACTCCAGTGTGTAGAATGTACACAATCATGTATAATGTTGTAGATAACACTCATGTGTAGAATGTACACAATCATGATATAATGTTTGTAGATAACACTCGAGTGTGTAGAATGTACACAATCATGATATAATGTTTGTAGATAACACTGGAGTGTGTAGAATGTACACAATCATGATATAATGTTTGTAGATAACACTCCAGTGTGTAGAATGTACACAATCATGATATAATGTTTGTAGATAACACTCCAGTGTGTAGAATGTACACAATCATGATATAATGTTTGTAGATAACACTGGAGTGTGTAGAATGTACACAATCATGATATAATGTTTGTAGATAACACTGGAGTGTGTAGAATGTACACAATCATGATATAATGTTTGTAGATAACACTCCAGTGTGTAGAATGTACACAATCATGATATAATGTTTGTAGATAACACTCCAGTGTGTAGAATGTACACAATCATGATATAATGTTTGTAGATAACACTCCAGTGTGTAGAATGTACACAATCATGATATAATGTTTGTAGATAACACTCCAGTGTGTAGAATGTACACAATCATGATATAATGTTTGTAGATAACACTCCAGTGTGTAGAATGTACACAATCATGATATAATGTTTGTAGATAACACTGGAGTGTGTAGAATGTACACAATCATGATATAATGTTTGTAGATAACACTCCAGTGTGTAGAATGTACACAATCATGATATAATGTTTGTAGATAACACTGGAGTGTGTAGAATGTACACAATCATGATATAATGTTTGTAGATAACACTGGAGTGTGTAGAATGTACACAATCATGATATAATGTTTGTAGATAACACTGGAGTGTGTAGAAATGTACACAATCATGATATAATGTTTGTAGATAACACTCCAGTGTGTAGAATGTACACAATCATGATATAATGTTTGTAGATAACACTGGAGTGTGTAGAATGTACACAATCATGATATAATGTTTGTAGATAACACTGGAGTGTGTAGAATGTACACAATCATGATATAATGTTTGTAGATAACACTGGAGTGTGTATAATGTACACAATCATGATATAATGTTTGTAGATAACACTGGAGTGTGTAGAATGTACACAATCATGATATAACACTGGAGTGTGTAGAATGTACACAATCATGATATAATGTTTGTAGATAACACTGGAGTGTGTAGAATGTACACAATCATGATATAATGTTTGTAGATAACACTCCAGTGTGTAGAATGTACACAATCATGATATAATGTTTGTAGATAACACTCCAGTGTGTAGAATGTACACAATCATGATATAATGTTTGTAGATAACACTCCAGTGTGTAGAATGTACACAATCATGATATAATGTTTGTAGATAACACTGGAGTGTGTAGAATGTACACAATCATGATATAATGTTTGTAGATAACACTCCAGTGTGTAGAATGTACACAATCATGATATAATGTTTGTAGATAACACTCCAGTGTGTAGAATGTACACAATCATGATATAATGTTTGTAGATAACACTCCAGTGTGTAGAATGTACACAATCATGATATAATGTTTGTAGATAACACTGGAGTGTGTAGAATGTACACAATCATGATATAATGTTTGTAGATAACACTGGAGTGTGTAGAATGTACACAATCATGATATAATGTTTGTAGATAACACTCCAGTGTGTAGAATGTACACAATCATGATATAATGTTTGTAGATAACACTGGAGTGTGTAGAATGTACACAATCATGATATAATGTTTGTAGATAACACTGGAGTGTGTATAATGTACACAATCATGATATAATGTTTGTAGATAACACTCCAGTGTGTAGAATGTACACAATCATGATATAATGTTTGTAGATAACACTCCAGTGTGTAGAATGTACAATGAATGACACATCACAATCAGATATAATGTTTGTAGATAACACTCCAGTGTGTAGAATGTACACAATCATGATATAATGTTTGTAGATAACACTGGAGTGTGTAGAATGTACACAATCATGATATAATGTTTGTAGATAACACTGGAGTGTGTAGAATGTACACAATCATGATATAATGTTTGTAGATAACACTGGAGTGTGTAGAATGTACACAATCATGATATAATGTTTGTAGATAACACTCCAGTGTGTAGAATGTACACAATCATGATATAATGTTTGTAGATAACACTCCAGTGTGTAGAATGTACACAATCATGATATAATGTTTGTAGATAACACTCCAGTGTGTAGAATGTACACAATCATGATATAATGTTTGTAGATAACACTGGAGTGTGTAGAATGTACACAATCATGATATAATGTTTGTAGATAACACTCCAGTGTGTAGAATGTACACAATCATGATATAATGTTTGTAGATAACACTCCAGTGTGTAAATGTACACAATCATGATATAATGTTTGTAGATAACACTGGAGTGTGTAGAATGTACACAATCATGATATAATGTTTGTAGATAACACTGGAGTGTGTAGAATGTACACAATCATGATATAATGTTTGTAGATAACACTCCAGTGTGTAGAATGTACACAATCATGATATAATGTTTGTAGATAACACTGGAGTGTGTAGAATGTACACAATCATGATATAATGTTTGTAGATAACACTCCAGTGTGTAGAATGTACACAATCATGATATAATGTTTGTAGATAACACTGGAGTGTGTAGAATGTACACAATCATGATATAATGTTTGTAGATAACACTCCAGTGTGTAGAATGTACACAATCATGATATAATGTTTGTAGATAACACTCCAGTGTGTAGAATGTACACAATCATGATATAATGTTTGTAGATAACACTGGAGTGTGTAGAATGTACACAATCATGATATAATGTTTGTAGATAACACTGGAGTGTGTAGAATGTACACAATCATGATATAATGTTTGTAGATAACACTCCAGTGTGTAGAATGTACACAATCATGATATAATGTTTGTAGATAACACTCGGAGTGTGTAGAATGTACACAATCATGATATAATGTTTGTAGATAACACTCCAGTGTGTAGAATGTACACAATCATGATATAATGTTTGTAGATAACACTCCAGTGTGTAGAATGTACACAATCATGATATAATGTTTGTAGATAACACTCCAGTGTGTAGAATGTACACAATCATGATATAATGTTTGTAGATAACACTCCAGTGTGTAGAATGTACACAATCATGATATAATGTTTGTAGATAACACTCCAGTGTGTAGAATGTACACAATCATGATATAATGTTTGTAGATAACACTGGAGTGTGTAGAATGTACACAATCATGATATAATGTTTGTAGATAAACACTGGAGTGTGTAGAATGTACACAATCATGATATAATGTTTGTAGATAACACTCCAGTGTGTAGAATGTACACAATCATGATATAATGTTTGTAGATAACACTGGAGTGTGTAGAATGTACACAATCATGATATAATGTTTGTAGATAACACTGAGTGTGTAGAATGTACACAATCATGATTAGAATTACAAATGTTTGTAGATAACACTCGAGTGTGTAGAATGTACACAATCATGATATAATGTTTGTAGATAACACTCCAGTGTGTAGAATGTACACAATCATGATATAATGTTTGTAGATAACACTCCAGTGTGTAGAATGTACACAATCATGATTATAATGTTTGTAGATAACACTGGAGTGTGTAGAATGTACACAATCATGATATAATGTTTGTAGATAACACTCCAGTGTGTAGAATGTACACAATCATGATATAATGTTTGTAGATAACACTCCAGTGTGTAGAATGTACACAATCATGATATAATGTTTGTAGATAACACTCCAGTGTGTAGAATGTACACAATCATGATATAATGTTTGTAGAATAACACTGGAGTGTGTAGAATGTACACAATCATGATATAATGTTTGTAGATAACACTCGAGTGTGTAGAATGTACACAATCATGATATAATGTTTGTAGATAACACTGGAGTGTGTAGAATGTACACAATCATGATATAATGTTTGTAGATAACACTCCAGTGTGTAGAATGTACACAATCATGATATAATGTTTGTAGATAACACTGGAGTGTGTAGAATGTACACAATCATGATATAATGTTTGTAGATAACACTCCAGTGTGTAGAATGTACACAATCATGATATAATGTTTGTAGATAACACTCCAGTGTGTAGAATGTACACAATCATGATATAATGTTTGTAGATAACACTGATGTGTAAAGCACAATCATGATATAATGTTTGTAGATAACACTGAGTGTGTAGAATGTACACAATCATGATATAATGTTTGTAGATAACACTGGAGTGTGTAGAATGTACACAATCATGATATAATGTTTGTAGATAACACTCCAGTGTGTAGAATGTACACAATCATGATATAATGTTTGTAGATAACACTCAGTGTGTAGAATGTACACAATCATGATATAATGTTTGTAGATAACACTCCAGTGTGTGTAGAATGTACACAATCATGATATAATGTTTGTAGATAACACTGGAGTGTGTAGAATGTACACAATCATGATATAATGTTTGTAGATAACACTGGAGTGTGTAGAATGTACACAATCATGATATAATGTTTGTAGATAACACTCCAGTGTGTAGAATGTACACAATCATGATATAATGTTTGTAGATAACACTGAGTGTGTGTAGAATGTACACAATCATGATATAATGTTTGTAGATAACACTCCAGTGTGTAGAATGTACACAATCATGATATAATGTTTGTAGATAACACTGGAGTGTGTAGAATGTACACAATCATGATATAATGTTTGTAGATAACACTGGAGTGTGTAGAATGTACACAATCATGATATAATGTTTGTAGATAACACTGGAGTGTGTAGAATGTACACAATCATGATATAATGTTTGTAGATAACACTGTGAGTGTGTAGAATGTACACAATCATGATATAATGTTTGTAGATAACACTCGAGTGTGTAGAATGTACACAATCATGATATAATGTTTGTAGATAACACTCCAGTGTGTAGAATGTACACAATCATGATATAATGTTTGTAGATAACACTCCAGTGTGTAGAATGTACACAATCATGATATAATGTTTGTAGATAACACTGGAGTGTGTAGAATGTACACAATCATGATATAATGTTTGTAGATAACACTCCAGTGTGTAGAATGTACACAATCATGATATAATGTTTGTAGATAACACTGGAGTGTGTAGAATGTACACAATCATGATATAATGTTTGTAGATAACACTCCAGTGTGTAGAATGTACACAATCATGATATAATGTTTGTAGATAACACTGGAGTGTGTAGAATGTACACAATCATGATGATATAATGTTTGTAGATAACACTCCAGTGTGTAGAATGTACACAATCATGATATAATGTTTGTAGATAACACTAGTGTGTAGAATGTACACAATCATGATATAATGTTTGTAGATAACACTGAGTGTGTAGAATGTACACAATCATGATATAATGTTTGTAGATAACACTGAGTGTGTAGAATGTACACAATCATGATATAATGTTTGTAGATAACACTCCAGTGTGTAGAATGTACACAATCATGATATAATGTTTGTAGATAACACTGGAGTGTGTAGAATGTACACAATCATGATATAATGTTTGTAGATAACACTCCAGTGTGTAGAATGTACACAATCATGATATAATGTTTGTAGATAACACTGGAGTGTGTAGAATGTACACAATCATGATATAATGTTTGTAGATAACACTCCAGTGTGTAGAATGTACACAATCATGATATAATGTTTGTAGATAACACTCCAGTGTGTAGAATGTACACAATCATGATATAATGTTTGTAGATAACACTCCAGTGTGTAGAATGTACACAATCATGATATAATGTTTGTAGATAACACTCCAGTGTGTAGAATGTACACAATCATGATATAATGTTTGTAGATAACACTCCAGTGTGTAGAATGTACACAATCATGATATAATGTTTGTAGATAACACTCCAGTGTGTAGAATGTACACAATCATGATATAATGTTTGTAGATAACACTGGAGTGTGTAGAATGTACACAATCATGATATAATGTTTGTAGATAACACTGGAGTGTGTAGAATGTACACAATCATGATATAATGTTTGTAGATAACACTGGAGTGTGTAGAATGTACACAATCATGATATAATGTTTGTAGATAACACTCCAGTTGTAGATGTACACAATCATGATGTTTGTAGATATGTACATTAACATCATGATATAATGTTTGTAGATAACACTCGAGTGTGTAGAATGTACACAATCATGATATAATGTTTGTAGATAACACTGGAGTGTGTAGAATGTACACAATCATGATATAATGTTTGTAGATAACACTGGAGTGTGTAGAATGTACACAATCATGATATAATGTTTGTAGATAACACTCCAGTGTGTAGAATGTACACAATCATGATATAATGTTTGTAGATAACACTCCAGTGTGTAGAATGTACACAATCATGATATAATGTTTGTAGATAACACTGGAGTGTGTAGAATGTACACAATCATGATATAATGTTTGTAGATAACACTCCAGTGTGTAGAATGTACACAATCATGATATAATGTTTGTAGATAACACTCCAGTGTGTAGAATGTACACAATCATGATATAATGTTTGTAGATAACACTGGAGTGTGTAGAATGTACACAATCATGATATAATGTTTGTAGATAACACTCCAGTGTGTAGAATGTACACAATCATGATATAATGTTTGTAGATAACACTGGAGTGTGTAGAATGTACACAATCATGATATAATGTTTGTAGATAACACTCCAGTGTGTAGAATGTACACAATCATGATATAATGTTTGTAGATAACACTCCAGTGTGTAGAATGTACACAATCATGATATAATGTTTGTAGATAACACTCGAGTGTGTAGAATGTACACAATCATGATATAATGTTTGTAGATAACACTGGAGTGTGTAGAATGTACACAATCATGATATAATGTTTGTAGATAACACTCCAGTGTGTAGAATGTACACAATCATGATATAATGTTTGTAGATAACACTGAGTGTGTAGAATGTACACAATCATGATATAATGTTTGTAGATAACACTCCAGTGTGTAGAATGTACACAATCATGATATAATGTTTGTAGATAACACTCCAGTGTGTAGAATGTACACAATCATGATATAATGTTTGTAGATAACACTCCAGTGTGTAGAATGTACACAATCATGATATAATGTTTGTAGATAACACTAGTGATGTCAATCATGATATAATGTTTGTATAACACTGTGTGTAGAATGTACACAATCATGATATAATGTTTGTAGATAACACTGGAGTGTGTAGAATGTACACAATCATGATATAATGTTTGTAGATAACACTCCAGTGTGTAGAATGTACACAATCATGATATAATGTTTGTAGATAACACTCCAGTGTGTAGAATGTACACAATCATGATATAATGTTTGTAGATAACACTCCAGTGTGTAGAATGTACACAATCATGATATAATGTTTGTAGATAACACTGGAGTGTGTAGAATGTACACAATCATGATATAATGTTTGTAGATAACACTCCAGTGTGTGTAGAATGTACACAATCATGATATAATGTTTGTAGATAACACTGGAGTGTGTAGAATGTACACAATCATGATATAATGTTTGTAGATAACACTGGAGTGTGTAGAATGTACACAATCATGATATAATGTTTGTAGATAACACTGGAGTGTGTAGAATGTACACAATCATGATATAATGTTTGTAGATAACACTGGAGTGTGTAGAATGTACACAATCATGATATAATGTTTGTAGATAACACTCCAGTGTGTAGAATGTACACAATCATGATATAATGTTTGTAGATAACACTCCAGTGTGTAGAATGTACACAATCATGATATAATGTTTGTAGATAACACTCCAGTGTGTAGAATGTACACAATCATGATATAATGTTTGTAGATAACACTCCAGTGTGTAGAATGTACACAATCATGATATAATGTTTGTAGATAACACTCCAGTGTGTAGAATGTACACAATCATGATATAATGTTTGTAGATAACACTCCAGTGTGTAGAATGTACACAATCATGATATAATGTTTGTAGATAACACTCCAGTGTGTAGAATGTACACAATCATGATATAATGTTTGTAGATAACACTGGAGTGTGTAGAATGTACACAATCATGATATAATGTTTGTAGATAACACTGGAGTGTGTAGAATGTACACAATCATGATATAATGTTTGTAGATAACACTCCAGTGTGTAGAATGTACACAATCATGATATAATGTTTGTAGATAACACTGGAGTGTGTAGAATGTACACAATCATGATATAATGTTTGTAGATAACACTCCAGTGTGTAGAATGTACACAATCATGATATAATGTTTGTAGATAACACTGGAGTGTGTAGAATGTACACAATCATGATATAATGTTTGTAGATAACACTGAAGTGTGTAGAATGTACACAATCATGATATAATGTTTGTAGATAACACTCCAGTGTGTAGAATGTACACAATCATGATATAATGTTTGTAGATAACACTGGAGTGTGTAGAATGTACACAATCATGATATAATGTTTGTAGATAACACTCCAGTGTGTAGAATGTACACAATCATGATATAATGTTTGTAGATAACACTCGAGTGTGTAGAATGTACACAATCATGATATAATGTTTGTAGATAACACTCCAGTGTGTAGAATGTACACAATCATGATATAATGTTTGTAGATAACACTCCAGTGTGTAGAATGTACACAATCATGATATAATGTTTGTAGATAACACTGGAGTGTGTAGAATGTACACAATCATGATATAATGTTTGTAGATAACACTCCAGTGTGTAGAATGTACACAATCATGATATAATGTTTGTAGATAACACTCCAGTGTGTAGAATGTACACAATCATGATATAATGTTTGTAGATAACACTCCAGAGTGTGTAGAATGTACACACATCATGATATAATGTTTGTAGATAAACACTCCAGTGTTTAGAATGTACACAATCATGATATAATGTTTGTAGATAACACTCCAGTGTGTAGAATGTACACAATCATGATATAATGTTTGTAGATAACACTGGAGTGTGTAGAATGTACACAATCATGATATAATGTTTGTAGATAACACTGGAGTGTGTAGAATGTACACAATCATGATATAATGTTTGTAGATAACACTCGTGTAGAATGTACACAATCATGATATAATGTTTGTAGATAACACACTCCAGTGTGTAGAATGTACACAATCATGATATAATGTTTGTAGATAACACTCCAGTGTGTAGAATGTACACAATCATGATATAATGTTTGTAGATAACACTCGAGTGTGTAGAATGTACACAATCATGATATAATGTTTGTAGAGTAACACTCCAGTGTGTAGAATTGAACATGTAACACAATTTAATCATGATATAATGTACATTCATATTGTTCTTAGATAACACTTCAGATGTTGAGACATGTGGTTTAACAATCATGAATAATGTTCTGTAGATAACACTTATAAAAACATTGTTAAACATAAATTACATTGTTCTTAAATGCCTTAGAAAACATGTCACACATAATGTTATGGTTCGACATGCACTTATAATATACATGGATTACTAATTCTGATTGATCTAGATTCACTGATATTTCTTGTAGGCTACATAATCATTTTGGTCGAAATGTCCTTAGTTAAACATGGTTAACACTATTATCATGAATTGTTCGACAGTCATTTGAATAACATTGAAACATAAAATGGTTTGTTCGAATTCCTTTCAATTATACTTGGAACACAAAAGATAGTGGTCTACATGCATGATATAGCATGTCACAAAATGTATTGTTTACATTCCCTTATATTCATAAATTGTAATCAACAAAACTGACTTGTTCTACAGTTATAATAAATGATGTACTCTCATTAAAGGGTAGGGGTCTACATTCCTTATAAATAAGGTATCATCTTTATATTGGGTTATACGATATTGTTAGACGTTACATAGAAAAAATGTAAACACAAAAATTGTGTTATAGTTTAAATTGGCATGTTAAGTATTTGATTGATACAGCTGAAATTCCATAATGGCGTGTACAGATTTAGCAGATATAAAAAGGAACCCAGTACCCATGCATACTCGAGATAAAAGACGTTTGACCACAATGTTTGTGAATATGGCGGCAGGTGAGCGATTTCGGGGGCATTCCATAAATCTCCACCCACTGCGGCCGTTATTTTAATGGCAACATCACAGTAAAACTAATCTAATCTACTTTTATTGTAATCATTAGAATCAATTGTTCCCTTTGAAGTGAGTTTCTGGGGTCAGATTTAGTATAGAATTGGCTGTTTACTGTTACATTTCTGGATGTCAGAATATCGAGCAGAATTAGTATGCAGCTGTTTACTCGTTACATGGTGTCGGATTTAGGTAGGAATGACTATTTACTGTTACATTTTCTGGGGTCAGTTTTAGGATAATTTGGCTGTTTACTTTTACATTTCTGGTGTCTGACTTTAGTATTGATATTTTAGATTACATTTTGGTGTCAGATTTAGAAAGAGTAATTACTGTTTATGTTCATTATCTGGTGTTATAATTTACTAGATAGTAGGCCTTAGACTTTAACTGAGTTACCATTTCCTGGTAGTCAGATTTAGATTACTTTGACTGTTTTACTGTAGACTAATTCTTGGGTGTCAGATTTTAGACAGTTCGCATGGCTGTTATCTGGTACATGTCAGGGTGTTAGATTTAGGATAGTATGCTCGTTTACAGATGCATTGTCTGTTGGTCGATTTAGATTGTATCTATGAATTAACTGATTACACACTGTTATCATTTCACTGTTTCCAGATTTTAGATAGACATTAACTGTTAAATTTCAGGTGTCAGATTTATAGTATAGAGAATGACTGTTTACTTCACATTACTGTGGTCAGATTTAGCTAGATCTATTTACTGTTAGACATTTCTGGTTCACAGATTTAGACTAGTTGACTGTTTACTGTTACATGTATGGTGTCAAGATATTAGATTAGTATGGCTGTTCTTAAACTGTTACATTTCCTGGTCGTCAGATTTTAGATAGTATCTGGCTGTTTTACTGTTACATTTCTGCGTGTCAGAATGTTAGATAGTATGACTGTTTCCTGTTACATTTTACTGGGTGAGTCAGATTTAGATACGACTTATTTACTGTTTAGCATTTCCTGGTGTCAGATTTAATAGGTAGGTGTGGCATAGTTTACACTGTCTTGCTATTTCCGGTGTCAGATTTTAGATAGTATTGCTGTTTACTGTTTACATTTCTTGGTGTCAGAATTTAGATAAGACTATTTTAACTCGTTACATTTCTGGTTGTCCAGATTTAGGATAGAATCTACTTTTTACTGTGACACTTGCTTGGTGTCAGTATTTGTAGATAGTATGGAATGTTATGTAGATCATACAGTTATTTCTGAGGTGTCAGATTTAGATAGAATGGCTGTTTACTGTTACTGGTGTCAGATTTAGATAGTATTGGCTGTTTAACTGTTACAATTTCTGGTGTCAGATTTAGATAGGTATGGCAGTTACTGTTACATTTCTGGTGTCAGATTTAGATAGGATGGATTTTTACTGTTACATTTCTGGTGTCAGATTTAGATAGAATGGCTGTTTACTGTTACATTTTCTGATGGTCAGATTTAGATGACTATTTACTGTTACATTTTATGGTGTCAGATTAGAGATTAGTTGGCTGTTTACTGTTTACATTTCTGTGTCAGATTTAGATAGTATGGCTGTTTACTGTTACATTTCTGGTGTCAGATTTAGATAGTATGGCTGTTTTACTGTTACATTTCTGGTGTCAGATTTAGATAGTAAAGGACTGTTTACTGTTACATTTCTGGTGTCAGATTTAGATAGTATGACTGTTTACTGTTACATTTCTGGTGTCAGATTTAGATAGTATGGCTGTTTACTGTTACATTTCTGGTGTCCAGATTTAGATAGTATGACTGTTTACTGTTACATTTCTGGTGTCAGATTTAGATAGTATGACTGTTTTACTGTTGTACATTTCTGGTGTCAGATTTAGATAGTTATGGTGTCTGTTTACTGTTACATTTCTGGTGTCAGATTTAGATAGTATGACTGTTTACTGTTACATTTCTGGTGTCAGATTTAGATTAGTATGGCTGTTTACTGTTACATTTATGGTGTCAGATTTAGATAGTAGGATGTTTTCTGTTTACTGTTACACTGTTACATTTCTGGTGTCTGATGTGAGATAGTTATGGACTGTTTACTGTTACATTTCTGGTGTCAGATTTAGATAGTATGGGTGTCACTGTTTACTGTTACATTTCTGGTGTCAGATTTAGATAGTATGGCTGTTTACTGTTACATTTCTGGTGTCAGATTTAGATAGTATGGCTGTTTACTGTTACATTTCTGGTGTCAGATTTAGATAGTATGGCTGTTTACTGTTACATTTCTGGTGTCAGATTTAGATAGACTATTTAATGTTACATTTCTGGTGTCAGATTTAGATAGACTATTTACTGTTACATTTCTGGTGTCAGATTTAGATAGTATGGCTGTTTACTGTTACATTTCTGGTGTCAGATTTAGATAGTATTTAGATAGACTGTTTACTGTTACATTTCTGGTGTCAGATTTAGATAGTATGGCTGTTTACTGTTACATTTCTGGTGTCAGATTTAGATAGTATGGCTGTTTACTGTTACATTTCTGGTGTCAGATTTAGATAGTATGACTGTTTACTGTTACATTTCTGGTGTCAGATTTAGATAGACTATTTACTGTTACATTTCTGGTGTCAGATTTAGATAGTATTCCGGCTATTTACTGTTACATTTACTGGTGTCAGATTTAGATTAAGTATGGCTGTTTACTGTTACATTTCTGGTGTCAGATTTAGATAGTAATGGCTGTTTACTGTTACATTTATGGTGTCAGATTTAGATATATTAGATAGCTATGACTGTTTACTGTTACATTTTCTGGGTGTTCAGATTTTAGATAGTATGGCTGTTTACTGTTACATTTCTGGTGTCAGATTTAGATAGTATGGCTGTTTACTGTTACATTTCTGGTGTCAGATTTAGATAGAATGACTGTTTACTGTTACATTTCTGGTGTCAGATTTAGATAGTATGACTGTTTACTGTTACATTTCTGGTGTCAGATTTAGATAGACTATTTACTGTTACATTTCTGGTGTCAGATTTAGATAGTATGGCTGTTTACTGTTACATTTCTGGTGTCAGATTTAGATAGTATGGCTGTTTACTGTTACATTTCTGGTGTCAGATTTAGATAGTATGACTGTTTACTGTTACATTTCTGGTGTCAGATTTAGATAGACTATTTACTGTTACATTTCTGGTGTCAGATTTAGATAGTATGACTGTTTACTGTTACATTTCTGGTGTCAGATTTAGATAGTATGGCTGTTTACTGTTTACATTTCTGGTGTCAGATTTAATTTTACTGATAGTTCATTTAGACTAGTTTACTGTTACATTTCTGGTGTCAGATTTAGATAGTATGGCTGTTTACTGTTACATTTCTGGTGTCAGATTTAGATAGTATGGCTGTTTACTGTTACATTTCTGGTGTCAGATTTAGATAGTATGGCTGTTTACTGTTTACATTTCTGGTGTCAGATTTAGATAGTATGGCTGTTTACTGTTACATTTCTGGTGTCAGATTTTAGATAGTATGACTGTTTACTGTTACATTTCTGGTGTCAGATTTAGATAGTATGGCTGTTTACTGTTACATTTCTGGTGTCAGATTTAGATAGTATGGCTGTTTACTGTTACATTTCTGGTGTCAGATTTAGATAGTATGGCTGTTTACTGTTACATTTCTGGTGTCAGATTTAGATAGTATGGCTGTTTACTGTTACATTTCTGGTGTCAGATTTAGATAGTATGGCTGTTTACTGTTACATTTCTGGTGTCAGATTTAGATAGTATGGCTGTTTACTGTTACATTTCTGGTGTCAGTTATTTTGGCAGTTAGTATGGCTGTTTACTGTTACATTTCTGGTGTCAGATTTAGATAGTATGGCTGTTTACTGTTACATTTCTGGTGTCAGATTTAGATAGTATGGCTGTTTACTGTTACATTTCTGGTGTCAGATTTAGATAGTATGGCTGTTTACTGTTACATTTCTGGTGTCAGATTTAGATAGTACTGTTTACTGTTACATTTCTGGTGTCAGATTTAGATAGTATGGCTGTTTTACTGTTACATTTCTGGTGTCAGATTTAGATAGTAATGGCTGTTTACTGTTACATTTCTGGTGTTAGATTTAGATAGTATGACTATTTACTGTTACATTTCTGGTGTCAGATTTAGATAGATATGGACTGTTTACTGTTACATTTCTGGTGTCAGATTTAGATAGTATGGCTGTTTACTGTTACATTTCTGGTGTCAGATTTAGATAGTATGACTGTTTACTGTTACATTTCTGGTGTCAGATTTAGATAGTATGACTGTTTACTGTTACATTTCTGGTGTCAGATTTAGATAGTATGGCTGTTTACTGTTACATTTCTGGTGTCAGATTTAGATAGTATGGCTGTTTACTGTTACATTTCTGGTGTCAGATTTAGATAGTACTATTTACTGTTACATTTCTGGTGTCAGATTTAGATAGTATGGCTGTTTACTGTTACATTTTCTGGTGTCAGATTTAGATAGTATGGCTGTTTACTGTTACATTTCTGGTGTCAGATTTAGATAGTATGGCTGTTTACTGTTACATTTCTGGTGTCAGATTTAGATAGTATGACTGTTTACTGTTACATTTCTGGTGTCAGATTTAGATAGTTATGGCTGTTTACTGTTACATTTTCTGGTGTCAGATTTAGATAGTATGGCTGTTTACTGTTACATTTCTGGTGTCAGATTTAGATAGTATGGCTGTTTACTGTTACATTTCTGGTGTCAGATTTAGATAGTATGGCTGTTTACTGTTACATTTCTGGTGTCAGATTTAGATAGTATGGCTGTTTACTGTTACATTTCTGGTGTCAGATTTAGATAGTATGACTGTTTACTGTTACATTTCTGGTGTCAGATTTAGATAGTATGGCTGTTTACTGTTACAATTTCTGGTGTCAGATTTAGATAGTATGGCTGTTTACTGTTACATTTCTGGTGTGTTACAGATTTAGATAGTATGGCTGTTTACTGTTACATTTCTGGTGTCAGATTTGATAGATAGTATGGCTGTTTACTGTTACATTTCTGGTGTCAGATTTAGATAGTATGGCTGTTTACTGTTACATTTCTGGTGTCAGATTTAGATAGTATGGCTGTTTACTGTTACATTTCTGGTGTCAGATAGATAGAAGGACTGTTTACTGATACATTTTCGGTGTCAGATTTAGATAGACATATGAACTGTTTACTGTTACATTTCTGGTGTCAGATTTAGATAGTATGGCTGTTTACTGTTACATTTCTGGTGTCAGATTTAGATAGATGACTATTTACTGTTACATTTCTGGTGTCAGATTTAGATAGACTGTTTACTGTTACATTTCTGGTGTCAGATTTAGATAGTAGGACTGTTTACTGTTACATTTCTGGTGTCAGATTTAGATAGTATGACTGTTTACTGTTACATTTCTGGTGTCAGATTTAGATAGTATGGCTGTTTACTGTTACATTTCTGGTGTCAGATTTAGATAGTATGGCTGTTTACTGTTACATTTCTGGTGTCAGATTTAGATAGTATGACTGTTTACTGTTACATTTCTGGTGTCAGATTTAGATAGACTATTTACTGTTACATTTCTGGTGTCAGATTTAGATAGTATGGCTGTTTACTGTTACATTTCTGGTGTCAGATTTAGATAGTATGGCTGTTTACTGTTACATTTCTGGTGTCAGATTTAGATAGTATGGCTGTTTACTGTTACATTTCTGGTGTCAGATTTAGATAGTATGGCTTGTTTACTGTTACATTTCTGGTGTCAGATTTAGATAGTAGGCTGTTTACTGTTACATTTCTGGTGTCAGATTTTAGATAGTATGGCTGTTTACTGTTACATTTCTGGTGTCAGATTTAGATAGTATGGCTGTTTACTGTTACATTTCTGGTGTCAGATTTAGATAGTATGACTGTTTACTGTTACATTTCTGGTGTCAGATTTAGATAGTATGGCTGTTTACTGTTACATTTCTGGTGTCAGATTTAGATAGATAGTATGGCTGTTTACTGTTTACATTTCTGGTGTCAGACTGATTTAGATAGTATGGTCTGTTTACTGTTAACATTTCTGGTGTCAGATTTAGATAGAATGGCTGTTTACTGTTACATTTCTGGTGTCAGATTTAGATAGTATGGCTGTTTACTGTTACATTTCTGGTGTCAGATTTAGATAGTATGGCTGTTTACTGTTACATTTCTGGTGTCAGATTTAGATAGTATGGCTGTTTACTGTTACATTTCTGGTGTCAGATTTAGATAGTATGACTGTTTACTGTTACATTTCTGGTGTCAGATTTAGATAGTATGGGCTGTTTACTGTTACATTTCTGGTGTCAGATTTAGATAGACTGATGTTTACTGTTACATTTCTGGTGTCAGATTTAGATAGTATGGCTGTTTACTGTTACATTTCTGGTGTCAGATTTAGATAGAATGGCTGTTTTACTGTTACATTTCTGGTGTCAGATTTAGATAGTAATGGACTGTTTACTGTTACATTTCTGGTGTCAGATTTAGATAGACATGGCTATTTACTGTTACATTTCTGGTGTCAGATTTAGATAGTATGACTGTTTACTGTTACATTTCTGGTGTCAGATTTAGATAGTATGACTGTTTACTGTTACATTTCTGGTGTCAGATTAGATAGTATGGCTGTTTACTGTTACATTTTCTGGTGTCAGATTTAGATTGACTATTTACTGTTACATTTCTGGTGTCAGATTTAGATAGTATGACTGTTTACTGTTACATTTCTGGTGTCAGATTTAGATAGTATGGACTATTTACTGTTACATTTCTGGTGTCAGATTTAGATAGTATGGCTGTTTACTGTTACATTTCTGGTGTCAGATTTAGATAGTATGACTGTTTACTGTTACATTTCTGGTGTCAGATTTAGATAGAATGACTATTTACTGTTACATTTCTGGTGTCAGATTTAGATAGTATGGCTGTTTACTGTTACATTTCTGGTGTCAGATTTAGATAGTATGGCTGTTTACTGTTACATTTCTGGTGTCAGATTTAGATAGTATGACTGTTTACTGTTACATTTCTGGTGTCAGATTTAGATAGTATGACTGTTTACTGTTACATTTCTGGTGTCAGATTTAGATAGTATGGCTGTTTACTGTTACATTTCTGGTGTCAGATTTAGATAGTATGGCTGTTTACTGTTACATTTCTGGTGTCAGATTTAGATAGTATGGCTGTTTACTGTTACATTTCTGGTGTCAGATTTAGATAGTATGAGATAGTATGGCTGTTTACTGTTACATTTCTGGTGTCAGATTTAGATAGTATGACTGTTTACTGTTACATTTCTGGTGTCAGATTTAGATAGACTATTTACTGTTACATTTCTGGTGTCAGATTTAGATAGTATGGCTGTTTACTGTTACATTTCTGGTGTCAGATTTAGATAGTATGACTGTTTACTGTTACATTTCTGGTGTCAGATTTAGATAGTATGACTGTTTACTGTTACATTTCTGGTGTCAGATTTAGATAGTATGGCTGTTTACTGTTACATTTCTGGTGTCAGATTTAGATAGAACTGTTACATTTCTGTGTTTTAGATAGTTGGCTGTTTACTGTTACATTTCTGGTGTCAGATTTAGATAGTATGACTGTTTACTGTTACATTTTCTGGTGTCAGATTTAGATAGTATGGCTGTTTACTGTTACATTTCTGGTGTCAGATTTAGATAGTATGGCTGTTTACTGTTACATTTCTGGTGTCAGATTTAGATAGTTAATGGCTGTTTACTGTTACATTTCTGGTGTCAGATTTAGATAGTAAGGCTGTTTACTGTTACATTTCTGGTGTCAGATTTAGATAGTATGGCTGTTTTACTGTTACATTTCTGGTGTCAGATTTAGATAGTATGGCTGTTTACTGTTACATTTCTGGTGTCAGATTTAGATAGATGGCTGTTTACTGTTACATTTCTGGTGTCAGATTTAGATAGTATGGCTGTTTACTGTTACATTTCTGGTGTCAGATTTAGATAGTATGACTGTTTACTGTTACATTTCTGGTGTCAGATTTAGATAGTACATGGCTTTTTACTGTTACATTTCTGGTGTCAGATTTAGATATAGACTATTTACTGTTACATTTCTGGTGTCAGATTTTAGATAGATTGGCTGTTTTACTGTTACATTTCTGGTGTCAGATTTAGATAGTATGACTGTTTACTGTTACATTTCTGGTGTCAGATTTAGATAGTATGTGCTGTTTACTGTTACATTTCTGGTGTCAGATTTAGATAGTATGACTGTTTTACTGTTACATTTCTGGTGTCAGATTTAGATAGACTATTTTTGTTACATTTCTGTTTATGTTACATTTCTGGTGTTAGATTTAGATAGATATTTACTGTTACATTTCTGGTGTCTGTTTAGTAACTGTGTCTTACTGTTTACATTTCTGGTGTCCAGATTTAGATAGTATGACTGTTTACTGTTACATTTCTGTGTCAGATTTAGATATTTAATGTTACATTTCTGGTGTCAGATTTAGATAGTATGTTTGTTTACTGTTACATTTCTGGTGTCTGATTTAGATAGTATGGCTGTTTAATGTTACATTTTTGGTGTCAGATTTAGATAGTATGACTGTTTTACTGTTACATTTCTGGTGTCAGATTTAGATAGACTATTTAATGTTACATTTCTGGTGTCAGATTTAGATAGACTATTTAATGTTACATTTTGGTGTCCAGATTTAGATAGACTATTTAATGTTACAGTGCCCCCAATGTTAATAAGACACCTGATCAGCCACAAGGTTCAGAGTGCCCCAGCGAATACGACTCGAGTGCCCCGTGGCTGGACAGCCAAAACCAAACATCACTGGTACAGGAATGGAGCAGCAGCTTGTCAAAGTACGTACGTATCTTTGTATGTACAGTACATTGAATGTCTGTATGTTGTCTGTATGTTGTCTGTATCTTGTCTGTATGTTGCCAATTATCTGTCTGTATGTTGTCTGTATGTTGTCTGTATGTTGTCTGTATGTTGTCCATCATCTGTCTGTATGTTGTCCATCATCTGTCTGTATGTTGTCCATCATCATGTCTGTATGTTGTCATCATCTGTCTGTATGTTGTCTGTATGTTGTCCATCATCTGTCTGTATGTTGTCTGTATGTTGTCCATCATCTGTCTGTATGTTGTCTGTATGTTGTCATCATCTGTCTGTATGTTGTCTGTATGTTGTCCATCATCTGTCTGTATGTTGTCTATCATCTGTCTGTATGTTGTCCATCATCTGTCTGTATGTTGTCCATCATCTGTCTGTATGTTGTCATCATCTGTCTGTATGTTGTCTGTATGTTGTCATTATCTGTCTGTATGTTTGTCTGTATGTTGTCATTATCTGTCTGTATGTTGTCCATTATCTGTCTGTATGTTGTCCATCATCTGTCTGTATGTTGTCCATCATCTGTCTGTATGTTGTCTGTATGATTGTCTGTATGTTGTCATTATCTGTCTGTATGTTGTCTGTATGTTGTCATTATCTGTCTGTATGTTGTTTGTATGTTGTCCATCATCTGTCTGTATGTTGTCTGTATGCCCATTGTCTGTATGTTGTCTATATGTTGTCATCTGTCTGTATGTTGTCTGTATGTGTCTGTATGTTGTCCATCATCTGTCTGTATGTTGTCCATCATCTGTCTGTATGTTGTCCATCATCTGTCTGTATGTTGTCCATCATCTGTCTGTATGTTGTCCATCATCTGTCTGTATGTTGTCTGTATGTTGTCATTATCTGTCTGTATGTTGTCTGTATGTTGTCCATCATCTGTCTGTATGTTGTCTGTATGTTGTCCATCATTTGTCTGTCTGTATGTTGTCCATCATCTGTCTGTATGTTGTCCATCATCTGTCTGTATGTTGTCCATCATCTGTCTGTATGTTGTCTGTATTGTCTGTATGTTGTCATTATCTGTCTGTATGTTGTCTGTATGTTGTCCATTATCTGTCTGTATGTTGTCCATCATCTGTCTGTATGTTGTCCATCATCTGTCTGTATGTTGTCCATTATCTGTCTGTATGTTGTCCATTATCTGTCTGTATGTTGTCTGTATGTTGTCATTAATCTGTCTGTATGTTGTCTGTATGTTGTCCATCATCTCTGTATGTTGTGTATGTTGTCCATCATTTGTCTGTATGTTGTCTGTATGTTGTCTGTATGTTGTCCATCATCTGTCTGTATGTTGTCCATCATCTGTCTGTATGTTGTCCATTATCTGTCTGTATGTTGTCCATCATCTGTCTGTATGTTGTCCATTATCTGTCTGTATGTTGTCATCATCTCTCTGTATGTTGTCTGTATCCGTCTGTATGTTGTCTATCATCTGTCTGTATGTTGTCTGTATGTTGTCATCATCTGTCTGTATGTTGCCCATTATCCGTCTGTATGTTGTCCATCATCTGTCTGTACGTTGTCCATTATCTGTCTGTATGTTGTCCATCATCTGTCTGTATGTTGTCCATCATCTGTCTGTATGTTGTCCATCATCTGTCTGTATGTTGTCCATCATCTGTCTGTATGTTGTCCATTATCTGTCTGTATGTTGTCCATCAACTGTCTGTATGTTGTCCATCATCTGTCTGTATGTTGTCCATTATCTGTCTGTATGTTGTCATCATCTGTCTGTATGTTGTCTGTATGTTGTCTGTATGTTGTCTATCATCTGTCTGTATGTTGTCTGTATGTTGTCTGTATGTTGTCTGTATGTTGTCTGTATGTTGTCTGTATGTTGTCCATCATCTGTCTGTATGTTGTCCATCATCTGTCTGTATGTTGTCCATCATCTGTCTGTATGTTGTCCATCATCTGTCTGTATGTTGTCCATCATCTGTCTGTATGTTGTCATCATCTGTCTGTATGTTGTCTGTATGTTGTCATTATCTGTCTGTATGTTGCCCATTATCTGTCTGTATGTTTTCATTATCTGTCTGTATGTTGTCTGTATGTTGTCCATCATCTGTCTGTATGTTGTCTGTATGTTGTCATCATCTGTCTGTATGTTGTCTGTATGTTGTCATTATCTGTCTGTATGTTGTCATTATCTGTCTGTATGTTGTCATTATCTGTCTGTATGTTTTCATTATCTGTCTGTATGTTGTCTGTATGTTGTCCATCATCTGTCTGTATGTTGTCTGTATGTTGTCATCATCTGTCTGTATGTTGTCTGTATGTTGTCATTATCTGTCTGTATGTTGTCATTATCTGTCTGTATGTTGTCATTATCTGTCTGTATGTTTTCATTATCTGTCTGTATGTTGTCTGTATGTTGTCATCATCTGTCTGTATGTTGTCTGTATGTTGTCATTATCTTTCTGTTTGTTGTCATTATCTGTCTGTATGTTGTCTGTATGTTGTCATTATCTGTCTGTATGTTGTCTGTATGTTGTCATTATCTGTCTGTATGTTGTCTGTATGTTGTCTGTATGTTGTCCATCATCTGTCTGTATGTTGTCTGTATGTTGTCATTATCTGTCTGTATGTTGTCTGTATGTTGTCATTATCTGTCTGTATGTTGTCATCATCTGTCTGTATGTTGTCTGTATGTTGTCATCATCTGTCTGTATGTTGTCTGTATGTTGTCATTATCTGTCTGTATGTTGTCATTATCTGTCTGTATGTTGTCCATCATCTGTCTGTATGTTGTCATTATCTGTCTGTATGTTGTCTGTATGTATGTTGTCCATCATCTGTCTGTATGTTGTCCATCATCTGTCTGTATGTTGTCCATCATCTGTCTGTATGTTGTCCATCATCTGTCTGTATGTTGTCCATCATCTGTCTGTATGTTGTCATCATCTGTCTGTATGTTGTCTGTCATCCGTCTGTATGTTGTCTATCATCTGTCTGTATGTTGTCTGTATGTTGTCCATCATCTGTCTGTATGTTGTCTATCATCTGTCTGTATGTTGTCTATCATCTGTCTGTATGTTGTCCATTATCTGTCTGTATGTTGTCCATCATCTGTCTGTATGTTGTCCATTATCTGTCTGTATGTTGTCCATCATCTGTCTGTATGTTGTCCATTATCTGTCTGTATGTTGTCCATCATCTGTCTGTATGTTGTCCATCATCTGTCTGTATGTTGTCCATTATTGTCTGTATGTTGTCATCATCTGTCTGTATGTTGTCTGTATGTTGTCATTATCTGTCTGTATGTTGTCCATCATCCGTCTGTATGTTGTCCATCATCTGTCTGTATGTTGTCATTATCTGTCTGTATGTTGTCTGTATGTTGTCTGTATGTTGTCATTATCTGTCTGTATGTTGTCTGTATGTTGTCATTATCTCTCTGTATGTTGTCTGTCATGTTGTCTGTATGTTGTCATTATCTGTCTGTATGTTGTCTGTATGTTGTCCATCATCTGTCTGTATGTTGTCCATCATCTGTCTGTATGTTGTCTATCATCTGTCTGTATGTTGTCTATCATCTGTCTGTATGTTGTCTATCATCTGTCTGTATGTTGTCTATCATCTGTCTGTATGTTGTCCATCATCCGTCTGTATGTTGTCTATCATCTGTCTGTATGTTGTCCATTATCTGTCTGTATGTTGTCCATCATCTGTCTGTATGTTGTCCATCATCTGTCTGTATGTTGTCATCATCTGTCTGTATGTTGTCTGTATGTTGTCATCATCTGTCTGTATGTTGTCTGTATGTTGTGCTATCCGTGTATGTTGTCCATTATCTGTCTGTATGTTGTCTATCTTCTGTCTGTATGTTGTCCATCATCTGTCTGTATGTTGTCTATCATCTGTCTGTATGTTGTCCATTATCTGTCTGTATGTTGTCCATCATCTGTCTGTATTGTTGTCTGTATGTTGTCCATCATCTGTCTGTATGTTGTCCATCATCTGTCTGTATGTTGTCCATCATCTGTCTGTATGTTGTCCATCATCTGTCTGTATGTTGTCTGTATGTTGTCATATCATCTGTCTGTATGTTGTCCATCATCTGTCTGTATGTTGTCCATCATCTGTCTGTATGTTGTCATCATCTGTCTGTATGTTGTCTGTCTGTATGTTGTCCATCATCTGTCTGTATGTTGTCTGTATGTTGTCATCATCTGTCTGTATGTTGTCTGTATGTTGTCATTATCTGTCTGTATGTTGTCTGTATGTTGTCTGTATGTTGTCCATCATCTGTCTGTATGTTGTCTATCATCTGTCTGTATGTTGTCCATCATCTGTCTGTATGTTGTCTATCATCTGTCTGTATGTTGTCCATTATCTGTCTGTATGTTGTCTATCATCTGTCTGTATGTTGTCATGTTTCATCGTATGTTGTCTATCATCTGTCTGTATGTTGTCTATCATCTGTCTGTATGTTGTCCATCATCTGTCTGTATGTTGTCTATCATCTGTCTGTATGTTGTCCATCATCTGTCTGTATGTTGTCCATCATCTGTCTGTATGTTGTCCATTATCTGTCTGTATGTTGTCTGTATGTTGTCTGTATGTTGTCCATTATCTGTCTGTATGTTGTCCATTATCTGTCTGTATGTTGTCTGTATGTTGTCCATCATCTGTCTGTATGTTGTCCATCATCTGTCTGTATGTTGTCCATCATCTGTCTGTATGTTTTCCATCATTCTTTTTCTTTAGCTCTAACCAGAATTATCATAGAGTTCTCACTTATGATTTCAACCAAAAGATAAAAAAAATATCCTAAGGGAACAGAGACCTTGTATAAATGGTGACTCTGACACAATAATGGAGAAATAGGGGCCTTAGAATAAGGAAAATGGTAACCCTGATGCAATAGTGGGCCAGAAGGGCAAGGTTTAATAAGGAAAATAGTTTTGACGTTGATTTCCTCAAGCAAGAGTACCCATCTGTCTAATTACCTTTTACAGATTACCAATCAAGACATACTACTTATAGAGAGTACACCCAGTGATTCTGGATACTACCAATGTCATGCATCAAACCCTGCAGGTGATGTCATGGCAACCGCACGCATAGAGGTCATACAAAAAGGTAAGTCATGGTCACCACACATAGAGGTCATACAAAAAGGTAAGTCATGGTCACTGCACATAGAGGTCATACAAAAAGGTAAGTCATGGTCACCGCACATAGAGGTCATACGAAAAGGTAAGTCATGGTCACCTCACATAGAGGTCATACAAAAAGGTAAGTCATGGTCACCACACATAGAGGTCATACAAAAAGGTAAATCATGGTCATTGCACATAGAGGTCATACAAAAAGGTAAGTCATGGTCACCACATATAGAGGTCATACAAAAAGGTAAGTCAAGGTCACCACATATAGAGGTCATACAAAAAGGTAAGTCATGGTCACTGCACATAGAGGTCATACAAAAAGGTAAGTCATGGTCACCGCACATAGAGGTCATACAAAAAGGTAAATCATGGTCATTGCACATAGAGGTCATACAAAAAGGTAAGTCATGGTCACTGCACATAGAGGTCATACAAAAAGGTAAGTCATGGTCACCGCACATAGAGGTCATACAAAAAGGTAAATCATGGTCATTGCACATAGAGGTCATACAAAAAGGTAAGTCATGGTCACCGCACATAGAGGTCATACAAAAAGGTAAGTCATGGTCACCACACATAGAGGTCATACAAAAAGGTAAGTCATGGTCACCACACATAGAGGTCATACAAAAAGGTAAGTCATGGTCACCACACATAGAGGTCATACAAAAAAAGGTAAGTCATGGTCACTGCACATAGAGGTCATACAAAAAGGTAAGTCATGGTCACCACACATAGAGGTCATACAAAAAGGTAAGTCATGGTCACCACACATAGAGGTCATACAAAAAGGTAAGTCATGGTCACTGAATATAGAGGTCATACAAAAAGGTAAGTCATGGTCACCGCACATAGAGGTCATACAAAAAGGTAAGTCATGGTCACCACACATAGAGGTCATACAAAAAGGTAAGTCATGGTCACCACACATAGAGGTCAAACATAGAGGTCATACAAAAAGGTAAGTCATGGTCACCACATATAGAGGTCATACAAAAAGGTAAGTCATGGTCACCGCACATAGAGGTCATACAAAAAGGTAAGTCATGGTCACCACACATAGAGGTCATACAAAAAGGTAAGTCATGGTCACCACACATAGAGGTCATACAAAAAGGTAAGTCATGGTCACCACACATAGAGGTCATACAAAAAGGTAAGTCATGGTCACCACACATAGAGGTCATACAAAAAGGTAAGTCATGGTCACCGCACATAGAGGTCATACAAATAGGTAAGTCATGGTCACTGAATATAGAGGTCATACAAGTGATGGCGACCGTGTTACTAACGTCTCACACAGGTAACTGGTCCTTCATCCTGTGGCGCAGTAAATATTGTGAGACACATGTGTAATTATACACTTGTGACAGGTAATTAATATCGTAATCAATATGTGATGTAGCATGATTGTTATACAATTACAACAATTATTTAATGTTGTTATAGTTATACCTTTGTTATAGTGATATAAACCTATCAATTAATGTGGTGGTCTTCATGATGATAAGCTATTTTATTAAGCATCAAAGAGACTATTTTCTAACTTCGTCAGGTTATGAAAGAAATTTTGTTTGAATCCGTATACAGATTCTCACAAAAGTTTGCAAACAAAATTCATTTTATAACCTGATGAAATTAACAAATTATGACATCTATGCTTGTAATTTATTTTTCAGGCTACTTGATAAAATATAATTCATCTAAATGTACGATTCCATTAATTTTCCAATGGATTATTTTTTTTCTAAACCAACGTCGACGCCTCTATTGTGATGTCATGGTAACATTGGATTATTTCATTGTGGTATGAAGAAAAAGAATCTGCCAAATTGAATCAGAAAGATTAAATATGAAATCAAATAAAAATCCATTATTTACAGACAATAGTCCTGGTATGATCCAGAACTTTACAGTGATCGTGCTGTCAGCTACAGAGGTTTACGTGGAGTGGGTCGGTGCTGACTCCCCAATCTGCTGTCCTGTTCTAGCCTATACACTTCACTACCGCAAGATCCATGGCTCAGGTACTGTACTCATTTCAAAATAATTTATTGTATAACAAATGGAATGGATAACAGTACTTGTAATGGGAGAGGAGAAAATGTATGAATCTGTGTAGCAATCAATCAATGCTTAAGTGAAGAGAGTGTAGCTGCCAGACCGAAATTCAAACCCGGACCTCCAAACACTAGCCTAATGCCCTATTGCTGAGCTACCTAGTCACCGATGATGGACCCAGTCCAGTCCTGCTACAATCTTCTCTTCTTTTTCAATGTCGTTGCCCTCAAAGACATACATGACCCTGATACTAGGGACCATAGGTATTTTAGTTGGGGCCGATTTTGTAAGAGGAGCAGAGAAAATGTAGCGCCCAGCCCAGGATTTGAGCCTGGGACCTCCGAACACTTGCGGGATATTCTACCACTGAGTAATACCTGGTTACTGATGATCAACCCAGTCCAATCCTGATATACTACATAGGATGCGGTTCATTTATGGTGTACATGATATAGTTAAAGGCCTACTACCTTTTCGAAACGGCTTTTAATTTTTGTTGTAAAATCAGATGTTGATTGTCATGCTGTTTAGAGAAAATGTTGCGAGTTTTCACTCCCAAATAATAATGTCACAGCTAGTTTACCATTCGTGTTGTTTCAGATAATGAACAAAAAGAGATTGTGACCGGGACCTCGGTGAACCTGAGCAGACTGGACGAGTATTCTGAGTATGAGTTTTATGTGAAGGCTTACGCAAAGGAAGGCGCTGGGAAGGAGTCAAGGAAAATACGTGTTACAACAATGGAATCAGGTATATCAAGTTCACATGTGTGACTTCTCAAGGTCACAGGTGTGTTTTCTCAAGGTCATTATGATTTGTGAGAATATAGATATGGATCAAAGTCATAGATCAAGGTCATAAACATGGATCAACTCAAGGTCATAAACATGGATCAACTCAAGGTCATAAACATGGATCAACTCAAGGTCATAAACATGGATCAACTCAAGGTCATAAATATGGATCAACTCAAGGTCATAAACATGGATCAACTCAAGGTCATAAATATGGATCAAGGTCATTAGAATTGATCAAGGTCATTAGAATTGATCAAGGTCATTAGAATTGATCAAGGTCAGAAGTCTAGAATGCAAATTAAGGTTGCATTCAACTTAAATAGTATTTATAGTCAAATGGTTTACATCATGTAAATACCATATAATAAAACAGATATTGGCCTGGTTTCAAGTGGATATGGTGATTTATCAACAAGAGGAAGCGATATCACCCGAGACCAAAGGGTTATATCACTTTCAAGAGTTGATAAATCACAGTATCCACCTGAAAACAGATTGATATTTGTTTTGTTATACCAGGTATTGACTACATGTACATACATGTAGCTCTTCTTCATGATATTGAGTAGTCCTGTTGAATAATTCTGAAAAAAAAATTAGGCTGGTATTACTACTAAAATAGAGAGAACATCATATACATTTTACTTACTATGATTTTAAACAATCTTACAAAAATGTATGCACAAATATTGGCAGGGTCACATTGATTGCAGTTAACCTGCCTCCCTCCATCACACCTTGCTGAATGATGATGTCACAATTACTTATCTTGACGTCATGGAAAGTCCCTTTTGGCTATATTTGGGCATGACCTGGACTTATTGGAATCTTATATCAACCCCGAAAGTGATTGTGACGTCATATTACAAGATGTCACAATGCTAGATTTCTATATTTGGGTACAACCTTGATCTTTAGTATTCGTATATCAACCTGGGATGATGTCACAATGCATGGTGTGGAATTTTCGGGTGAATATCGTGTTGTATCATGACAGGAAAGTGTGGTTTCAGCCAATCAGGAGCAAGCAAAACACACAGCCATGTTATCAAACATTATTCTATTGTTATTATCAAACATTATTAGCTCACCTAGTCCGAAGGACCAAGGTGAGCTTATGCCATACCGTGGCTATTTCCATTTAAACAAGTTCTTCTCTGAAACTAAGCATGGGATAGCACCCAAAATGCAATGCTAGCATCCTTATAGGGTGGGGATTCAAAATTGTACAAATGATGGGCCCTGGGCGCCTGAGGGGCGGGGTCAAAAGGGGTCAATACGGCTATTTCCGTATAAACGACTTCTTCTCTGAAACTAAGCACGGAATAGCATCCATAATGCAATTGTAGCATCTTTATAAGGTGGGGATTCAAAATTGTACAAATGATGGGGCTGACCCCCCGGGGGCCTGAGGGGCGGGATCAAAAGGGGTCAATTTGGCTTTTCCATATAAACGACTTCTTCTCTGAAACTAAGCATGAGATAGCACTCATAATGCAATAGTAGCATCGTTATAGGGTGGGGGCCGCGGTGGCCGAGTGGTTAAGATGTCCCGACATACTACCACAAGCCCTCCACCTCTGGGAAGCGGGTTCGAATCCCATGTGGGGCAGTTGCCAGGTACTGGCCGTTGGCCGGTGGTTTTTCTCCGGGTACTCCGGCTTTCCTCCACCAACAAACCTGGCATGTCCTTACATGACCTTGGCTGTTAATAGGACGTAAAAATAAAAAAATAAACAAAAAAATCGTTATAGGGTGGGGATTCAAAATTGTACAAATGATGGGGTTGACCCCCTCGGGGCCTGAGGGGCGAGGTCAAAAGGGGTCAATTCGGCTATTTCCATATAAATGACTTCTTCTCTGCAACTAAGTATGGGATATATATATATATATATATAAATATAGCACCCATAATGCAATGGTAGCATCCTTATAGGGTGAGGTTTCAAAATTGTGCAAATGATAGGGCTGACCCCCTGGGGGCTTGAGGGTGGGGTCAAAAGTGTCAATATGACTATTCCCGTATAAACGACTTCTTCTCTGTAACTAAACATGGGATTACGCTCATAATGCAATGGTAGCATCCTTATAAGGTGGGGATTCAAAATTGTGCAAATGATAGGGCTGATCCCCCGGGGCCTGAGGGGTGGGGTCAAAAGGGGTCAATTCGGCTATTTCCATATAAATGACTTCTTCTCTGCAACTAAGTATGGGATATATATATATATATATATAAATATAGCACCCATAATGCAATGGTAGCATCCTTATAGGGTGAGGTTTCAAAATTGTGCAAATGATAGGGCTGACCCCCTGGGGGCTTGAGGGTGGGGTCAAAAGGGGTCAATATGACTATTCCCGTATAAACGACTTCTTCTCTGTAACTAAACATGGGATTACGCTCATAATGCAATGGTAGCATCCTTATAAGGTGGGGATTCAAAATTGTGCAAATGATAGGGCTGATCCCCCGGGGCCTGAGGGGTGGGGTCAAAAGGGGTCAATTTAGCTATTTCCATTTAAACGACTTCTTCTCTGCAACTAAGCATGGGATAGCACTCATAATGCAATGGTAGCATCCTTATAGGGTGGGGATTCAAAATTGTAGAAATGGTCCATGGGGCTGACTCCCTGGGGGCTTGAGGGGCGGGGGTCAAAAGGGGTCAATTTGGCTATATCCATATAAACGACTTCTTTTCTGAAACTAAGCATGGGATAGCACCCATAACGCTATGGTAACATTCCTATAGGGCTGGGATTCAAAATTGTACAAATGATGGGGCTGACCCCCCAGGGGGCCTAAGGGGGGGGGGGGAGGGTCAAAAGGGGTTAATATGACTATTTCCATATGAATGACTTCTTCTCAAAAACTAAGCATGGGATAGCACTCATAATACAATGGTAGCATCCTTGTGGGGTGGGGATTCATATTGTACAAATGATGGGGCTGATCCCCCAGGTCCTTAGGCGCGGGGCTAAAAGGGTCAATTAGGCTACTATTTTCAAATAAATTACTTCCTCTCTGAAACTATGTATTGGATAGCATATTATCCTCCGCCCAATGAAGTTGGCGGGGGATATACAAATGGGTTGCGTCCGTCCGTCCGTCCGTCTGTCTGTCTGTCCGTACGAATGGTTTCCGGAGCATAACTCTAAAACCAGTAGAGATATTTCCACGAAACTTCATACACACATTGTTCTTATGGTCTAGTAGTGCCTTTTGCTATTTTTAGGTTTTCATTTTTTGCCTTTTTTCCGTAACCATGGAAACATTGCTGAAAATATCATATTTTTGTAGCAGGTTCATTTCCGGAGCATAACTCTAAAACCAGGAGAGATATTTTCACGAAACTTCATAGACACATTGGTCTTATGGTTTAGTAGTGCCTTTTGCTATTTTAAGGTTTTCACTTTTTGTACTTTTTTCTGTAACCATGGAAACATTGCTGAAAATGGCAGATTTTTGTGTAAGAATCGTTTCCGGAGCACACTCTAAAACCAGCAGAGATATTTCCATGAAGCTTCATAGACACATTGTTCTTATGGTCTAGTAGTGCCTTTTGCTATTTTTAGGTTTTCATTTTTTGCACTTTTTCCGTAACCATAGAAACATTGCTGAAAATATCATATTTTTGTAGCAGGTTCATTTCCGGAGCATAACTCTAAAACCAGCAGAGATATTTCCACGAAACTTCATAGACTTATTCTTTTTATGGTCTAGTAGTACCTTTTGCTATTTTTAGGTTTTCATTTTTTGCACTTTTTCCGTTACCATGGAAACATTGCTGAAAATATCATGGTAAATGGTAAATGTTACTTTGCAAAACTCCACCCATCTTTGTGTATATAGTCTAATATAAATGTCAAGGCTGTATACCTGATTCAACAATTGCAGCCCCGCTCTACTTGAATTATACTCCATCTTTCTTTAGCTCAACTTCCTTTTTCCTGTTTTTTTTTCATACACATAAGTCTCCACAATCAAACTTACTTCAGCTTTGATATCTCCATTGGCGGGGGATCTGAATGACTATGTCCTTGTTCGTATAGTATTTATAGCATCATTATATGGTTGCGATTCAAAATTAAACAAATCGTGGGGTCAATTTTGCTATTTATTCTGATTGTTAGAGACTTTGTGATAATTACTAAAAACAAACCAGGAGAGAAATCCAGGCCCACTGGGCCTCTTGTTTTATTGTTGTTAACAAACCTTATTCTTTTTTTTAATTTTTTTTTATTTCTTTTATTTTTCCATTTTATCATACATATATAATACACAACATTATATCAATCATACTTCCACAAACAAACAGAAAAAAAAAACACACATGCAAAGATGCACATACTCCTCACACATATAGTCATATAAACAAAACACTGCACAAAAGACAACACTAAAACTACATTTTACAAAACATAACAATATACATTAGAAAAGCATTTAGATTAAATTATATAGCTTTAAAAAAAAGACTATGGTGGTCAACTACTTGGAAAAATATACCTGGTAAAGCATTAAGAAAGAAAGGTATGGTGACATTTTTTTTTTTTTTTTTTTAAATAATCATGATAATTCTAGTAAACTTTGCCATTTTACCCATTTCCTGTCAAATTTAACTTTCAGTATATTATCTCTAATTTGTATATTAAATTTCTGAATATTGTACTGATTTATGAAAGCTGTGATGGATAATGGTGTTTTTAGACATCTGGACTTATATATATACCATTTAATCATAAGAACAATTTCCTTATCAATTTCGCTATTTGTTACTCTATTATGAAATCCGAAAAGCAATGTTTCTTTATTAAATCTAAAGGGAATTAACAGAGCATCAATAAAATATTCCAAAGTGTTGTAAAACTCTTGAATTTTATAACAGTTCCAAAATGCGTGCTCAATAGTTTCTATTTCATCATTACATAGCGAACAAAAAGGGCTTTCTGTAATACCTAATCTAAAAAGATGAACATTTGTTGTAACTGTATATGATGGTTTATTCTATACTGTAGCCAATGCAATTTTGTATTTTGAGACACAAGAAAAGGGGTTCTATAAATCATTTTCCATTTATCATTGTCAAAGTTAAAAAAGTCTTCCCATTTGTTCCGTCCTGTTGCAATAGTATCATTTGAACTGAGTATATTGTAGAAATCTTTTGCACCTTTTTTACTCTTAAAAAATAATCTAAGATATATTGGCATATAAGGGAAATTTAGAGTTACATTTGTCAGATCATGATTGGCAATATATCTTCTAACACTAGTAGCAATGCCTTCAAACTGGAGAAAGTTGATTTTTAAATCATACCATTGACAAAATTCGTTGAAAGTATATAAAATATTATCTTTTTTTATAAAATCATTAACTACAGAAATCCCTTTTCTGTACCAATCGTGATAAAAAATACTTTTGTTTTCAATTTTGAATAAATTGTTATGCCAAATGGGTGTTTTCAATAGTGATTCAACACCTTTTTCCAGTGACGTATTTTTTTGTTCTAACATATACCAAGCTTTTAAAACATCTTTCCAAAAAAGATTTTTACAATTTTTTTCACAATAAAAAATATATTCATTTCCACAATATGCTAGTTTATTCAAATCAATAAATGTGTTTACAATGGTCTTATATTTACTATCTCCAGTGAGAAGTCTCCTTATCCATGTTAGTTTTAGAGAAGCAATGAAAGAATTAACATGCACCATATTAAGACCCCCTTCATAATATTTCTTGATTACCACATCTCTTTTGATTTTGTCAGTTTTACCATTCCAAATGAAGTTGAAAAGTTCTGAATTTAGTTTTTTAATAAAATCATCACTAGGATTAGTTAAAGAGATGAACAGGTGATTGAATTGAGACATTAGTAGAGATTTAATAACATGTATTTTACCTATGGGTGTAAGGATTCTTCTTTTCCAAGACTGAATAAGAGATTTTAATTTAACAAGTTTTTTATCAAAATTTAGCTTTGGTATACGATGAAGGTCAACATGGAATTCTATAACAAGGAGAGTAAACTTAGTATTTCCCCATTTTAAATTCC
Organism: Argopecten irradians; assembly: GCF_041381155.1. NCBI lineage: Eukaryota > Metazoa > Mollusca > Bivalvia > Pectinida > Pectinidae > Argopecten > Argopecten irradians. The sequence continues at coordinate 37,523,428 of NC_091146.1, read as the reverse complement.
ACTCAGGATAGAAAATTTCATCACTATATTTTTAGTACCCCAGATGGCGGGCTATTCAAATTTTCGTCCGTGGTCCGTCGTCCGTCCGTCCTTCCGTCCGTCCGTCCGTCCGTTATTCTTGTTACCGCTAATTCTCAGAAAGTATTGAAGGGATCTTTCTCAAATTTCATATGTAGGTTCCCCTAGGACCCTTGTTGTGCATATTGCATTTTGGGACCGATCGGTCAACAAGATGGCCGACAGGTGGCCATCTTGGATTTTGATAGTTAAAGTTTGTTACCGCTATTTCTCAAAAAGTGCTGAAGGGATCCTTCTCAAATTTCATATAACGGTTCCCCTAGGACCCTAGTTGTGCATATTGCATTTTGGGACCCGATCGGTGAACAAGATGGCCGACAGGTGGCCATCTTGGATTTTGATAGTTAAAGTTTGTTACCGCTATTTCTCAAAAAGTGCTGAAGGGATCTTTCTCAAATTTTATGTACAGGTTTCCCTAGGACTCTAGTTGTGCATATTGCATTTTGGGACTGATCGGTCTACATAGATGGCCGACAGGCAGCCATCTTGGATTTTGATAGTTAAAGTTTGTTACCGCTATTTCTCAAAAAGTGCTGCAGGGATCTTTCTCAAGTTTCATATATAGGTTCCCCTAGGGCCCTAGTTGTGCATATTGCATTTTGGGACCGATCGAGTCCAACAAGATGGCCGACAGGGGGCCATCTTGGATTTTGATAGTTAAAGTTTGTTACCGCTATTTCTCAGAAATTACTGAAGGGATCTTTCTCAAATTTCATATGTAGGTTCCCCTAGGACCCTTGTTGTGCATATTGCATTTTGGGACCGATCGGTCAACAAGATGGCCGACAGGTGGCCATCTTGGGATTTTGACAGTTAAAGTTTGTTACCGCTATTACTCAAAAAGTACTGAAGGGATCTTCACAAATATCAAATTTCATAAGATGGCCGATGGCCATCAGATAATTTAGCATATTCTTTTAATTCTTTCATTGCTTCTTTAAGAGACAGTTTTGATCCATCTAAAATAAGAGAGGTGTCATCTGCATATTGCGATATTAAAATTGGCTGATTTTCTAAACTGATGCCTTTTATGTTATTATTATTTCGAATTCTGATGGCTAAGATTTCTACACAGAGAATAAATATATATGGAGAAATAGGATCTCCCTGACGGCAACCACGTTTGATTTCAAAAAAAGGTGAGAGATAGCCCCCTTGATTGGGACTGCTGAAATTGCACTATTATTTAAAATATTTACCCATTTTCTCAGACTATCTCCAAATTTAAAAAATTTCAATACATTGTCCATAAATTTCCAATCAACTGAATCAAATGCTTTTTCAAAGTCAATGATAAGTAACATACCCGATAAATCATTTTCGTCTGCAAATTGCATCAAATCATAAATTAATCTAGAATTTTCACCGATATATCGACCCGATATAAAAACCCGTTTGATCTTTATTAATCAACTTATCTAAAACAAGTTTTACTCTATTTGCTATTGAACCAGACCCAATTTTGTATTTAACATTTAGAAGAGAGATAGGTCTCCAGTTTCTGAGAAATTGCTTGGGCTTATCTCCCTTAGGTATGCAAGTTATTATCCCTTGTCTCTGAGTTACTGATAATTTTCCATTACTATATCCAAAATTTAGTGATCTAACAATAAAATGACCTAAGAATTTCCAAAAACATTTAAAAAATTCAACAGTGAAGCCATCCGAACCAGGACTTTTCTTATTTTTCATGTTTTTTAAAGTTTTTGCTGCTTCACTGTATGTAATAGGACCTTCTAATTTATTAGATATAATTTATCTAACCTGGGTACTTCACACTGAAATAAGAAATCATTTATGCTTTTTTCTTCAATATCTGCATTATTACCAAATGAATAAATTTCTTCAAAAAAAGATCTAACTTCATTAAGTATTTCATCCTGTTTTGTAACTATTGTCCCATTATCTTTCTCTATTTTTGGAATGATTTTAGATGTAAAATTTCTATTTTCCAAATTCAAAAAGTAACTTGTTGGTTTTTCCCCCTCATCTAGCCATTTTGCTTTTGATCTTATAATACTCCCCTTGATTTTCTTTTCTCTTATTTTTTTCATTTCTTCTTTCTTTTCATCCAATCGCATAAAATCTATATTATCTTGGTCTTCCAAAAGCTTAATTTCATCATATAATAGTTTTTCTTTTTTATCCTGTTGTTTTTTCTTAAATGACGAATAAGAAATAGTTTTGCCTCTTATTTCAAGTAATAGAGTTTCTAAAAATAGTTGATCATTAATTTGAAATTGTATATGGTCATCAGGAATTTGGTCAAGTTTATCTAAATTATATATTGGGACAGCATATTGTTTTTTTATGTCTAAAATGAGTTTCTCTATTGTTTTAAGATATTCTAAGTCATGAAGAAGTAGATTGTTAAATTTCCATAATCCCTTTCCTTTTGTAAAATCATTAAACTCGAATGATATAACTGGACTAGAATGATCTGATCTGTACCCAGGCTCGATATCTGAGTGATTAATACTAGGTAATAAACTTTCAGAGACCAGGAAGAAATCCAAACGTGCCTGCTTTCTAGGGTTCCTTTTTCTCCATGTATATCTACGAGTATGTGGATGACTGTCTCTATAAATATCTACTAAGTTAAGCTCCTCCATCAATTCTTTAACCCTCTCCCTAGCCCTTGGATTATTTACCTGTTTGTAGCTATCATCATAGTCTAGGTCCGAATCAAGTATTAAATTACCATGGAACTCATTCAAAGTGTCTGATATATTGCTATAAAAACCTGGTGAATCTGTGTTTGGACCATTAAGTGTCAGCAAAGTTATTTTTGTGCCCTCTATTTCTAGCTCTAAATAAAGAAAATTACCAGTCATGTCTTTTTTCTCTCTCAAAATTTTAAAATCAAAATTATTATTGAACAGAATAACCACCCCTCTAGAATTTGACTTATAAGAGCTAAAACAACATTCAAAACCCCATTCTGATCTGATAATATTTTCAATGTCTGTAGTAAAATGCGTGTCTTGGAGACAGCATATATTGTACTGTTTACTTTTTAAAAATGTAAAAACATCTTTTCTTTTCTTTTTATCCCCTAACCCTTGACAGTTTGCAGAGATTATTTTGATACCTTCCATAGTATGGTTATATAGCATTTAGTAATAGCTGACCACATTGAATATATTGAAGAAAGAACTGCAAGAACATGAATATGAGACACAAACAAACACAAAAAAACACAGAGATTTAAAACAATACTTTTTGGCATAGAAATAGCCTGTATGAACATTCCATTACAAGTCTGGCCATCTCCTTAAACAAATATATTGAAGAAATATATGTTTTTTGTAATTCATAAATTTACCTCATGCACAAGAAGAACGTTTACTTAATTTACAGCAATTTGATTTTTTCTCACATCATAAACTTATACGTAAACATACTAACTTTGTACACATGTAAAGTAAGTTTTCTGAATGTGTAGCAGAAGATAATGAACCTTATTCTATTGTTGTTACCAGTGCCAGCCACAATTCCTGAAATTGAAACAACCAGCACATCTCCTACAAACATTCAAGTGACATGGAGAGAAATTCCACCAGAGCTGAGAAATGGCATTATAACAAGGCATCGGATATACTACAAAACACACTCATCACAGGCCAAGGTCATCGAGGTCAAGGCCAACGTCACCAGCTACTTGGTCACAGGTAACAACAGCAAGGTTATACACTAATGTATCGTAAATTCCTGTTTATTCATGGGAGATAACTCAATCTGATTCAAATACAGATCCATATAAACACTACGTTCAATAAAGGATCTGATAACATTCCATAAGGGGTCATGTTCAGATGACCTTTTTGGCACGTGTACTTCAGATCAAATACATTTTCTACACATTGCTTTGTCAATTGATAACTCCATTTCGTCCCAGTATACATATACATTTAGCTTTGTTGCACTTTGAGCATGATGACTATATACAAGAAAATAATTCTAACAGCTTTTTCAAACTATTTCCTCCCCAGCCAAGATTCTGGCAGCAGCAATTTGATTGGCCATTTTCAAAGGTCACCAGAATGTGACCCATAATGGGATGTTGTCTTATCAATGTAGTGATAATGAGGATCTGTATTTTAATTAGATTGAAGATAACTGAATAGTAATGGGAGATAACTGTGTAATATTAATGGGATATAAATGTGAAATGTTAATTGGAGATAACTGTGTAATGTTAATGGGAGATAACTGCATTATTAATGGGAGATAACTGTGTAATGTTAATGGGTGATAACTGCATTATTAATGGGAGATAACTGTGTAATGTTAATGGGATATAAATGTGAAATGTTAATGGGAGATAACACAAGGTTATCAACAATTCACCTTGTGACTTGTGAATTAAAGGGAGTTAACCTTGTGACTTGTTGTGTATTAAAGGGAGTTAACCTTGTGACTTGTGTATTAAAGGGAGTTAAACTTGTGACTTGTGTATTAAAGGGAGTTAAACTTGTGACTTGTTGTGTATTAAAGGGAGTTAACCTTGTGACTTGTGTATTGAAGGGAGTTAACCTTGTGACTTGTTGTGAATTAAAGGGAGTTAACCTTGTGACTTGTGTATTGAAGGGAGTTAACCTTGTGACTTGTTGTGAATTAAAGGGAGTTAACCTTGTGACTTGTGTATTGAAGGGAGTTAACCTTGTGACTTGTTGTGTATTAAAGGGAGTTAACCTTGTGACTTGTTGTGTATTAAAGGGAGTTAACCTTGTGACTTGTTGTGTATTAAAGGGAGTTAACCTTGTGACTTGTGTGTATTAAAGGGAGTTAACCTTGTGACTTGTGTATTAAAGGGAGTTAACCTTGTGACTTGTGTATTGAAGGGAGTTAACCTTGTGACTTGTTGTGTATTAAAGGGAGTTAAACTTGTGATTGTGTATTAAGGGAGTTAACCTTGTGACTTGTGTTATTAGGGAAAGTTAACCTTGTGACTTGTTGTGTATTAAAGGGAGTTAACCTTGTGACTTGTGTATTAAAGGGAGTTAACCTTGTGACTTGTTGTGTATTAAAGGGAGTTAACCTTGTGACTTGTTGTGTATTAAAGGGAGTTAACCTTGTGACTTGTTGTGTATTAAAGGGAGTTAACCTTGTGACTTGTTGTGTATTGAAGGGAGTTAACCTTGTGACTTGTTGTGTATTGAAGGGAGTTAACCTTGTGACTTGTTGTGTATTGAAGGGAGTTAACCTTGTGACTTGTTGTGTATTAAAGGGAGTTAACCTTGTGACTTGTTGTGTATTAAAGGGAGTTAACCTTGTGACTTGTTGTGTATTGAAGGGAGTTAACCTTGTGACTTGTTGTGTATTAAAGGGAGTTAACCTTGTGACTTGTTGTGTATTAAAGGGAGTTAACCTTGTGACTTGTTGTGTATTAAAGGGAGTTAACCTTGTGACTTGTTGTGTATTAAAGGGAGTTAACCTTGTGACTTGTTGTGTATTAAAGGGAGTTAACCTTGTGACTTGTTGTGTATTAAAGGGAGTTAACCTTGTGACTTGTTGTGTATTAAAGGGAGTTAACCTTGTGACTTGTTGTGTATTAAAGGGAGTTAACCTTGTGACTTGTGTATTAAAGGGAGTTAACCTTGTGACTTGTTGTGTATTAAAGGGAGTTAACCTTGTGACTTGTTGTGTATTAAAGGGAGTTAACCTTGTGACTTGTTGTGTATTAAAGGGAGTTAACCTTGTGACTTGTTGTGTATTAAAGGGAGTTAACCTTGTGACTTGTTGTGTATTAAAGGGAGTTAACCTTGTGACTTGTTGTGTATTAAAGGGAGTTAACCTTGTGACTTGTTGTGTATTAAAGGGAGTTAACCTTGTGACTTGTTGTGGGAATTAACCTTGTTACTTGTTGTGTATTAAAGGGAGTTAACCTTGTGACTTGTTGTGTATTAAAGGGAGTTAACCTTGTGACTTGTGTATTAAAGGGAGTTAACCTTGTGACTTGTTGTGTTGAAGGGAACTTAAAGGGAGTTAACCTTGTGACTTGTGATTAAGGGAGTTAACCTTGTGACTTGTGTGTATTAAAGGGAGTTAACCTTGTGACTTGTTGTGTATTAAAGGGAGTTAACCTTGTGACTTGTTGTGTATTAAAGGGAGTTAACCTTGTGACTTCCTGTGTATTAAAGGGAGTTAACCTTGTGACTTGTTGTGTATTAAAGGGAGTTAACCTTGTGACTTGTTGTGTATTAAAGGGAGTTAACCTTGTGACTTGTTGTGTATTAAAGGGAGTTAACCTTGTGACTTGTTGTGTATTAAAGGGAGTTAACCTTGTGACTTGTGTATTAAAGGGAGTTAACCTTGTGACTTGTTGTGTATTAAAGGGAGTTAACCTTGTGACTTGTTGTGTATTAAAGGGAGTTAACCTTGTGACTTGTGTATTAAAGGGAGTTAACCTTGTGACTTGTTGTGTATTAAAGGGAGTTAACCTTGTGACTTGTTGTGTATTAAAGGGAGTTTAACCTTGTGACTTGTGTATTAAAGGGAGTTAACCTTGTGACTTGTGTATTAAAGGGAGTTAACCTTGTGACTTGTTGTGTATTAAAGGGAGTTAACCTTGTGACTTGTTGTGTATTGAAGGGAGTTAACCTTGTGACTTGTTGTGTATTAAAGGGAGTTAACCTTGTGACTTGTTGTGTATTAAAGGGAGTTAACCTTGTGACTTGTTGTGTATTAAAGGGAGTTAACCTTGTGACTTGTTGTGTATTAAAGGGAGTTAACCTTGTGACTTGTGTATTAAAGGGAGTTAACCTTGTGACTTGTTGTGTATTGAAGGGAGTTAACCTTGTGACTTGTTGTGTATTGAAGGGAAAGGAATCTCAGCTTGTGACTTGTTGTGTATTAAAGGGAGTTAACTTTTGTGACTTCCTGTGGGACCTTGTGACTTGTGTATTAAAGGGAGTTAACCTTGTGACTTGTTGTGTATTAAAGGGAGTTAACCTTGTGACTTGTTGTGTATTAAAGGGAGTTAACCTTGTGACTTGTTGTGTATTAAAGGGAGTTAACCTTGTGACTTGTGTATTAAAGGGAGTTAACCTTGTGACTTGTTGTGTATTGAAGGGAGTTAACCTTGTGACTTGTTGTGTATTGAAGGGAGTTAACCTTGTGACTTGTTGTGTATTAAAGGGAGTTAACCTTGTGACTTGTGTGTGTATTAAAGGGAGTTAACCTTGTGACTTGTTGTGTATTAAAGGGAGTTAACCTTGTGACTTGTTGTGTATTAAAGGGAGTTAACCTTGTGACTTGTGTATTAAAGGGAGTTAACCTTGTGACTTGTTGTGTATTAAAGGGAGTTAACCTTGTGACTTGTTGTGTATTAAAGGGAGTTAACCTTGTGACTTGTTGTGTATTGAAGGGAGTTAACCTTGTGACTTGTTGTGTATTAAAGGGAGTTAACCTTGTGACTTGTTGTGTATTAAAGGGAGTTAACCTTGTGACTTGTTGTGTATTAAAGGGAGTTAACCTTGTGACTTGTTGTGTATTAAAGGGAGTTAACCTTGTGACTTGTTGTGTATTAAAGGGAGTTAACCTTGTGACTTGTTGTGTATTAAAGGGAGTTAACCTTGTGACTTGTTGTGTATTAAAGGGAGTTAACCTTGTGACTTGTTGTGTATTAAAGGGGGTTAAACTTGTGACTTCCTGTGTATTAAAGGGAGTTAACCTTGTGACTTGTTGTGTATTAAAGGGAGTTAACCTTGTGACTTGTTGTGTATTAAAGGGAGTTAACCTTGTGACTTCCTGTGTATTAAAGGGAGTTAACCTTGTGACTTGTTGTGTATTAAAGGGAGTTAACCTTGTGACTTGTTGTGTATTAAAGGGAGTTAACCTTGTGACTTGTTGTGTATTAAAGGGAGTTAACCTTGTGACTTGTTGTGTATTAAAGGGAGTTAACCTTGTGACTTGTTGTATATTAAAGGGAGTTAACCTTGTGACTTGTGTGTATTAAAGGGAGTTAACCTTGTGACTTGTTGTGTATTAAAGGGAGTTAACCTGTGACTTGTGTATTAAAGGGAGTTAACCTTGTGACTTGTGTGTATTAAAGGGAGTTAACCTTGTGACTTGTGTATTAAAGGGAAGTTAACCTTGTGACTTGTTGTGTATTAAAGGGAGTTAACCTTGTGACTTGTTGTGTATTAAAGGGAGTTAACCTTGTGACTTGTTGTGTATTAAAGGGAGTTAACCTTGTGACTTGTGTATTAAAGGGAGTTAACCTTGTGACTTGTTGTGTATTAAAGGGAGTTAACCTTGTGACTTGTTGTATTAAAGGGAGTTAACCTTGTGACTTGTGTATTAAAGGGAGTTAACCTTGTGACTTGTTGTGTATTAAAGGGAGTTAACCTTGTGACTTGTTGTGTATTAAAGGGAGTTAACCTTGTGACTTGTTGTGTATTAAAGGGAGTTAACCTTGTGACTTGTTGTGTATTAAAGGGAGTTAACCTTGTGACTTCTGTGTATTAAAGGGTCTTAACCTTGTGACTTTGTGTATTAAAGGGAGTTAACCTTGTGACTTGTGTATTAAAGGGAGTTAACCTTGTGACTTGTGTATTAAAGGGAGTTAACCTTGTGACTTGTGTATTAAAGGGAGTTACCTTGTGACTTCCTGTGTATTAAAGGGAGTTAACCTTGTGACTTGTGTATTAAAGGGAGTTAACCTTGTGACTTGTGTATTGAAGGGAGTTAACCTTGTGACTTGTGTATTAAAGGGAGTTAACCTTGTGACTTCCTGTGTATTAAAGGGACTTAACCTTGTGACTTGTTGTGTATTAAAGGGAGTTAACCTTGTGACTTGTGTATTAAAGGGAGTTAACCTTGTGACTTGTGTATTAAAGGGAGTTAACCTTGTGACTTGTGTATTAAAGGGAGTTAACCTTGTGACTTTATATAGATATCAATGTGGACACTCACCTGTAGCTTTATAATTCACGGACATCACATGTACAACACTCTACCCCTCTCCATCCCCACTCCCCCTCTCGATTTACTTGCTTTCATTTATACCATTTGTTATTTGAGAGCGGCATATTTTGATTTTGTGTCAACTTGTATCACACCTGGTCAAGTGCAGTCACCCATGAACAATGGCTCACTGATTGCCTCAGACGTGCACGGCCCCTCACATGTTTATTTAGGATACGATGTATATTATGCGTACGTGACCCCGTGCATGTACATGTACCAAAGCATACCACAAAAACAACAATGTTGTGTTATTCTAGTCATTACAGAAAACCAGCTCTATGGTGTTTTATTCCTCGTGTGTTTTGTTACATCAACATACCAATAAAATACATGATCAATTACATCAATGGCGAATACGTGTAAATACAGAGATACAGTTGAATGTACATATATCAACTGTCAGTTCGTGTTGGACGATTATGTATATATATATATAAGTCAATTATGATTTGATATCTATTGACTTCGGTGCGTTCTTAATTTCACATAAAATATTTTTTAAAAAAAAGAATTCGTTTTATGGTTGAGATATTATTAATTGTGTTATTTTATTATTAGAATAGTGTGTATCACTAGAAAATAATGTGATCCAATGCTAACATTGATGAGTCGGATATGATTTTTTTTATAATGTATGCACCAGTGAGTTATATATATATATTATGACCAGCAGTACGGCGTCCTGTGGCGTGAGTTCACACCTGTCTGTAATCCTTCAGTCCACTTTATCCAGCCCTGCGGGTGTTACAAGTGTATATTGTACCTGTCCCCCTGTAGCACATACACGTGTATAGCTAGTACTATATAAGTCCTTACAGAAAGGTATACAAATGATCCTTACTATCAGACAATGTGTGTAGGTTACATGTATCAAATGTAATTAATGTCTAGATACAAAAGGATTTTTTTAAAATTGATTTGTGTATGTTTACTACATTGTCCAGAACACATAAATTTATCGGCCTACACCGTCGTTTGACTCGACTTTTAGTTTAGCCAACACATGCGCAGTCAAGCATTCCTAATCAAATATCAATGATTAACATCCGGTAAACTAATTGGAATGCAAACGAACGACAGCCAAAACGAATCAAAACGCAAACGAACGCAAACGAAATCGAATCAAAACGCAAACGAACGAAAACGCGAAACGCAAACGAAAAACGCCCGACGAAACAAAATGCAAAAGAAACTAAATGAAAGAAACGCAAACGAATCTAAAACACGTTGGAGGGAATGTTAGACGCATTAAGTACTGTATTAAAGGGAGTTAAACTTGTGACTTCCTGTGTATTAAAGGGAGTTAACCTTGTGACTTGTTGTGTATTAGGGAGTTAACCTTGTGACTTTTTTGTATTAAGGGAGTTACCTTGTGACTTGTTGTGTATTAGGGGAGTTAACCTTGTGACTTTTTGTGTATTAAAGGGAGTTAACCTTGTGACTTCCTGTGTATTAAAGGGAGTTAAACTTGTGACTTCCTGTGTATTAAAGGGAGTTAACCTTGTGACTTGTGTATTAAAGGGAGTTAACCTTGTGACTTGTTGTGTATTAAAGGGAGTTAACCTTGTGACTTCCTGTGTATTAAAGGGAGTTAACCTTGTGACTTCCTGTGTATTAAAGGGAGTTAACCTTGTGACTTGTTGTGTATTAAAGGGAGTTAACCTTGTGACTTGTTGTGTATTAAAGGGAGTTAACCTTGTGACTTGTGTATTAAAGGGAGTTAACCTTGTGACTTGTGTATTAAAGGGAGTTAACCTTGTGACTTGTGTATAGTAAAGGGAGTTAACCTTGTGACTTGTTGTGTATTAAAGGGAGTTAACCTTGTGACTTGTTGTGTATTAAAGGGAGTTAACCTTGTGACTTGTTGTGTATTAAAGGGAGTTAACCTTGTGACTTGTGTATTAAAGGGAGTTAACCTTGTGACTTGTGTATTAAGGGAGTTAACCTTGTGACTTGTGTATTAAAGGGAGTTAACCTTGTGACTTGTTGTGTATTGAAGGGAGTTAACCTTGTGACTTGTTGTGTATTGAAGGGAGTTAACCTTGTGACTTGTTGTGTATTAAAGGGAGTTAACCTTGTGACTTGTTGTGTATTAAAGGGAGTTAAACTTGTGACTTGTTGTGTATTAAAGGGAGTTAACCTTGTGACTTGTTGTGTATTAAAGGGAGTTAAACTTGTGACTTGTTGTGTATTAAAGGGAGTTAACCTTGTGACTTGTTGTGTATTAAAGGGAGTTAACTTTTGTGACTTGTGTGTTGAAGGGAATTAACCTTGTGACTTGTGTATTGAAAGGGAGTTAACCTTGTGACTTGTTGTGTATTAAAGGGAGTTAACCCTGTGACTTGTTGTGTATTAAAGGGAGTTAACCTTGTGACTTGTGTATTGAAGGGAGTTAACCTTGTGACTTGTTGTGTATTGAAGGGAGTTAACCTTGTGACTTGTTGTGTATTTAAAGGGAGTTAAACTTGTGACTTGTTGTGTATTAAAGGGAGTTAACCTTGTGACTTGTTGTGTATTAAAGGGAGTTAACCTTGTGACTTGTTGTGTATTAAAGGGAGTTAACCTTGTGACTTGTTGTGTATTAAAGGGAGTTAACCTTGTGACTTGTTGTGTATTAAAGGGAGTTAACCTTGTGACTTGTTCTGTATTAAAGGGAGTTAACCTTGTGACTTCCTGTGTATAAAAGAAACTTGCTTGTGACTTGCTGTTGACTAGGCCTGAGATCTGATACAGACTACTACCTACTTGTTTTGGCGGGGACTGATGTTGGTTATCCAAGTTTGGAGGAACACAGCTGGAGCTGGACTTTACACCAAACCCCTAGTATAGATCCGGGTAAGTCAGTTTAACAGAGTTACCTGCCCCTGTTTTTTAATCACTTTGTATTGTTTGCCACAGTTACCTGCTCCTGTATGTTAATCTCTTTGTATTGGTTTGACAGGGTTACCTGCCCTTGTATGTAAATCTCTTTGTATTGTTTGACAGGGTTACCTGCCCTTGTATGTTAGTCTCTTTGTATTGGTTTGACAGGGTTACCTGCCCTTGTATGTTAATATCTTTGTATTGGTTTGACAGAGTTACCTGCCCCTGTATATTCTCTTTGTATTGATTTGCCAGAGTTACATGCCCCTGTATTTTAATCTCTTTGTTTGGTTTGCCAGAGTTACCATCCCTTGTATGTAAATCTAATTGTATTGGTTCGACAGAGTTACCTGCCCTTGTATATTCTCTTTGTATTGGTTTGACAGGGTTACCTGCCCCTACATTTTAATATGTTTGTATTGGTTTGACAGAGTAACCTGCCCTTGTATGTAAATCTCTTTGTATTGGTTTAACAGGGTTACCTGCCCTTGTATGTTAATCTCTTTGTATTGGTTTGACAGGGTTACCTGCCCTTGTATGTTAATCTCTTTGTATTGTTTGACAGGGTTACCTGCCCTTGTATGTAAATCTCTTTGTATTGTTTGACAGAGTTACCTGCCCTTGTATGTTAACTCCTTGTATTGGTTTGACAGAGTTACCTGCCCTTGTATGTTAATCTCTTTGTATTGTTTGACAGGGTTACCTGCCCTTGTATGTTAATCTCTTTGTATTGGTTTGACAGGGTTACCTGCCCTTGTATGTTAATCTCTTTGTATTGTTTGACAGGGTTGCCTGCCCTTGTATGTTAATCTCTTTGTATCGGTTTGACAGGGTTACCTGCCCTTGTATGTTAATCTCTTTGTATTGGTTTGACAGGGTTACCTGCCCTTGTATGTTGATCTCTTTGTATTGGTTTGACAGGGTTACCTGCCCTTGTATGTTAATCTCTTTGTATTGGTTTGACAGGGTTACCTGCCCTTGTATGTTAATCTCTTTGTATTGGTTTGACAGGGTTACCTGCCCTTGTATGTTAATCTCTTTGTATTGGTTTGACAGGGTTACCTGCCCTTGTATGTTAATATCTTTGTATTGGTTTGACAGAGTTACCTGCTCCTGATCTGGAGGTTTTGATGATAAACAATAATACTGTACGTTTTTACTGGAGCCTGGGCAATATTTCTGAACCTGTACTCGGATACCGTCTGTCCATCCACAAAATTTTAGAACAAGACGGCATGACTGCCGACGTCACAGAAGTCAATGCTACAACAACCACTTTGTACAAGTCAGGACTTGGTAAAGATTGTTTTACTTATAGTAAAGCTGACAGTTACATAACTCTCTACAATTACCCCTGTGAACTAGAAAATGACCATGTTGTGCATATCAAGATTTTCTTCTGTAATTGAATTATTTTCCATGTAATTTTAAGACTTTTCATTGTAAAAACCATGTATGGTTATAAGAGAGTTTTTAGCCACCAAATCCATCAATTTTTAGGTCACCTGAGACAAAGTCTCAAGTGACCTGTTCTAAGCGCCTTTTGTCCATCGTCGTGCGTCGTCCGTTGTGCGACGTATGTCCGTAAACAATTTACATTTTGGACTTCTTCTCCAAAACTGCTGAAAACCCTTTTTTGAGCATTATTTGGTCATTTGTAATAGGAAACGAGTCAAATGTTGTCAGAATTATCAGTATGAGATGGCCATTTAATCCTATTAACAAATTTTCTATGACTGACCCCCAGGGGCCTTAGGAGCGGGGTCAAAAGGGGTCAAAATGATTAAGATATAAAAAAATACTTGTGAAGTTCACAGGTTTGATGGAAGCAAATACTCTTCATAGTCTAAAAAGTTAAATTTATAAATCACTGACTAACTTCAAGGCCCAGCGTATAGTGTTTATAATTGTCTTTAATTGTTTCATTATTTGTTTCATTATATATATATATATCCTAACTCAGGTGACCGTTAAGGCCCATGGGCCTCTTGTTTTAACTAGTAAGTGTTAAGATGTTGTGTTTAAAATGTTTAGTACATCCCTGATTTGAATATAATAGAAGTTTTCTAACATTATAAATAGTAAAAAATAAAATTTTAGTTGCCATGGTAACCATACCAAGTATGCATGAATCAAACAAATGTGAAAATTGAACCATTTGTTTTTAGTTTTTGGCTTAGAAACAATAGAGCGCATTCCTTAACAATTAACATTTGCTGAGAATATGTAGGCAAGTAGCCTAATTTTTCCAGACTTTTGGTTGCCATGGTAACTAGTTCATTATAAAATAGTTTTTGCTCATACATCTCCTAAAACTATTTGGTCAATTTTAATGAAACTTCACTGTTGTCTTCGAACCCTGTGTAAATATGCCTTGTTTTGATCACCTGATAATACATCATCAGGTCCCTGTGTAGACACGACTTGTATTGATCACCTGATTATACATTATCAGGTCCCTGTGTACTAAGACACGCCTTGTTTTGATCACCTGATTATACATCATCAGGTCCCTGTGTACTAAGACGCGCCTTGTTTTGATCACCTGATTATACATCATCAGGTCCCTGTACTAAGACACGCCTTGTTTTGATCACCTGATTATACATCATCAGGTCCCTGTGTAGACACGACTTGTTTTGATCACCTGATTATACATCATCAGGTCCCTGTGTACTAAGACACGCCTTGTTTTGATCACCTGATTTTACATCATCAGGTCCCTGTGTAGACACGCCTTGTTTTGATCACCTGATTATACATCATCAGGTCCCTGTGTAGACACGCCTTGTTTTGATCACCTGATTATACATCATCAGGTCCCTGTGTACTAAGACACGCCTTGTTTTGATCACCTGATTATACATCATCAGGTCCCTGTGTAGACACGACTTGTTTTGATCACCTGATTATACATCATCAGGTCCCTGTGTAGACAAGCCTTGTTTTGATCACCTGATTATACATTATCAGGTCCCTGTGTAGACACGACTTGTTTTGATCACCTGATTATACATCATCAGGTCCCTGTGTAGACACGACTTGTTTTGATCACCTGATAATACATTATCAGGTCCCTGTGTAGACACGACTTGTTTTGATCACCTGATTATACATCATCAGGTCCCTGTGTACTAAGACACGTCTTGTTTTAATCACCTGATAATACATTATCAGGTCCCTGTGTAGACACACCTTGTTTTGATCACCTGATTATACATCATCAGGTCCATGCGTACTAAGGCACGCCTTGTTTGAATCACCTGATTATACATCATGAGGTCCCTTTGTAGACACGTCTTGTTTTGGTCACCTGATTATACATCATCAGGTCCCTGTGTACTAAGACATGTCTTGTTTTGATCACCTGATTATAAATCATCAGGTCCCAGTGTAGACACGACTTGTTTTGATCACCTGATTATACATCATCAGGTCCCTGTGTAGACACGATTTGTTTTGATCACCTGATTATACATCATCAGGTCCCTGTGTACTAAGACACACTTGGTTTTGATCACCTGATAATACATCATCAGGTCCCTGTGTAGACATACCTTGTTTTGATCACCTGAATATACATCATCAGGTCCCTGTGTACTAAGACACGCCTTGTTTTGATCACCTGATTATACATCATCAGGTCCCTGTGTACTAAGACACATCTTGTTTTGATCACCTGATTATACATCATCAGGTCCCTGTGTACAAGACACGCCTTGTTTTGATCACTGATATATCATCAGTCCTGTGTACTGACATGCCTTGTTTTGATCACCTGATTATACATATCAGGTCCTGTGTACTAAGACACCTGGTCCTGTGTATAAGACACGCTTGTTTTGATACCTGATTATACATCATCAGGTCCCTGTGTACTTGTTTTGATCACTGACATCATCAGCCTGTGTAGACACGTCTTTTTGATCACCTGATTATACATCATCAGGTCCCTGTGTACTAAGACACGCCTTGTTTTGATCACCTGATTATACATCATCAGGTCCCTGTGTACTAAGACACGCCTTGTTTTGATCACCTGATTATACATCATCAGGTCCCTGTGTACTAAGACACGCCTTGTTTTGATCACCTGATTATACATCATCAGGTCCCTGTGTACTAAGACACGCTTTGTTTTGATCACCTGATTATACATCATCAGGTCCCTGTGTACTAAGACACGCCTTGTTTTGATCACCTGATTATACATCATCAGGTCCCTGTGTACTAAGACAAGCCTTGTTTTGATCACCTGATTATACATCATCAGGTCCCTGTGTACTAAGGCAAGCCTTGTTTTGATCACCTGAATATACATCATCAGGTCCCTGTGTAGACACGTCTTGTTTTGATCACCTGATTATACATCATCAGGTCCCAGTGTAGACACGACTTGTTTTGATCACCTGATTTTTGATCACCTGATTATACATTATCAGAGGGTGTCAGTACTGTGTATATTATCAATACTACTACCACATCTGGGATGTACTCAATATCTGAAATTCAACAATTTTATCACTAAATAACAGGTTTGAACATTTTTGTAGGCCTAAATATTTCCGAAAGGCTCAAGATAGATCAATTTATTGAATTATATATCATATAAAAACCAATTTATAAATAAACATTTTGTATTGATTCCAGAACTAGAGAAGTTCTATGAGGCTGTGTTGATGGTTTTGAGTACAGAGGAGAAAGTGGTTGGCATGGTACCCCTACTGTTCCAGACCCACAACCCTAACATGCCTGCTCTGCCCCCTCCCCCTGTAGACCTGAAGCCCTACCCCCTGTCCTCATCTACCGTGTCTTTCTCCTGGCGTCCGCCCCGCACTCCTCAGGACATCATCTACTACACTGTCCAGTACAGCACTGCCAACAATAGTCACAAGGTCACCGTCAGGAGGTGAGTAACATCTGCTCTAGTTGTTCTACAGTTATCTACAATAAGTTACCGCCCTTGGTTATACAATAAGTAACCTCCCTTGGTTATACAGTAGTTACCTCCCTTGGTTTTACAATAAGCTATCTCCCTTGGTTATACAGTAAGTTACCTCCCTTGGTTATACAGTAGTTACGTCCCTTTGTTATATAGTAGTTTACCTCCCTTGGTTATACAGTAAGTTACCTCCCTTGGTTATACAGTAAGTTACCTCCCTTGGTTTTACAGTAGTTACCTCCCTTGGTTATACAGTAGTCACCTCCCTTGGTTATACAATAGTTACCTCCCTTGGTTATACAATAAGTTACATGTACCTCCTTTGGTTATACAGTAAGTTATCTCCCTTTGTTATACAGTAGATTACCTCCCTTGGTTTTACAATAAGTTACCTCCCTTGGTTATACGGTAGTTTACCTCCCTTGGTTATACAGTAGTCACCTCCCTTGGTTATACAATAGTTACCTCCCTTGGTTATACAATAAGTTACATGTACCTCCTTTGGTTATACAGTAAGTTATCTCCCTTTGTTATACAGTAGATTACCTCCCTTGGTTTTACAATAAGTTACCTCCCTTGGTTATACAGTAGTTTACCTCCCTTGGTTGTACAGTAGTTACGTCCCTTTGTTATACAATAAGTTACCGCCCTTGGTTATACAATAAGTTACCTCCCTTGGTTATACAGTAGTTACGTCCCTTTGTTATACAATAAGTTACCTCCCTTGGTTATACAATAAGTTACCTCCCTTGGTTATACAGTAGTTACGTCCCTTTGTTATATAGTAGTTTACCTCCCTTGGTTATACAGTACTTTACCTCCCTTGGTTATTTAGTACTTACCTCCCTTGGTTTTACAGTAGTTTCCTCCCTTTGTTATACAGTAGTTTACCTCCCTTGGTTATACAGTAGTTACCTTCTTTGGTTATGCAGTAGGTTATGTAGCAGGGTACAGTAAGACCGAAAAAACAAATTTGGTTACCATAGTTTTTACAGGCTCACAAAACCACAAAAAGCAGACCTGTCAAAAAAATGAGCTCTGCATAACAATTACAAATGATGTGTATATTAAAAAAATATGTACTTTTATATAGATGTTATTTAAGGGTAAAAAGCTGTGTGTACATAATTAAAGCCTGCACTTTATTTTGCTGAATTTTTCAAATCTACTGTACACTGCCACCTTACCTCCATTTGTTCTACAGTAAGTTACCTCCCTTGGTTATAAAGTAGTCTACCTCCCTTGGTTATGCAGTAAGTCCCTTCATACCAATCCTCTCTGTTCTATAGTATGTTTTTAGGTCATCTGACCCGAAGGGTCCGTCCGTAAACTTTTCACATTTCAATCTTCTTCTCAAGTTTGACCAGTGGGATTGAGCTGAAACTTACCTGAAATGATCCAAAGATGGTCCTGACCAAGTATTGTTATTTTTCGGGTCAGTCCAAAATCCAAGATGGCCGCCACAGCCGCCATCTTGAAAACACATTTTGAACTTCTTCTCAAGTTCTACCGGTGCGATTTGGCTGAAACTTGCATGAAATGATCCTGACATAGTCCCGACAAAAAGTTGTTATTTTTCTGGTCGATCCAAAATCCAAGATAGCCGCCACAGTCGCCATCTTGAAAAAAACATTTTGAACTTCTTCTCAAGTTCTACCGGTGCGATTTGCCTGAAACTTGCATGAAAGGATCCTGACATGGTCCCGACAAAGTGTTGTTAATTTTTCTGGTCGATCCATAATCCAAGATGGCCGCCACAGCCGCCATCTTGAAAACACATTTTGAACTTCTTCTCAAGTTCTACCGGTGCGATTTGCCTGAAACTTGCATGAAAGGATCCTGACATGGTCCCGACAAAGTGTTGTTAATTTTTCTGGTCGATCCATAATCCAAGATGGCCGCCACAGCCGCCATCTTGAAAACACATTTTGAACTTCTTCTCAAGTTCTACCGGTGCGATTTGCCTGAAACTTGCATGAAAGGATCCTGACATGGTCCCGACAAAGTGTTGTCAATTTTTCGGGTCGATCCGAAATCCAAGATGGCCGCCACAGCCGCCATCTTGAAAACACATTTTGAACTTCTTCTCAAGTTCTACCGGTGGAATTTGCTGAAACTTGCATGAAATGATCCTGACATGGTCCTGACAAAGTGTTGTTATTTTTCGGGTCGATCCGAAATCCAAGATGGCCGCCACAGCCGCCATCTTGAAAACAGATTTTGAACTTCTTCTCAAGTTCTACCGGTGCGATTTGGCTGAAACTTGCATGAAATGGTCCTGACATGGTCCTGACAAAGTGTTGTTACATCTCTGGTTGATCCCAAATCGAAAATGGCTACCATGACACGATATCTAATTAATTATCTATATGATTATAGCCAAGGTAATCAGATGACCGTTAAGGCCCTGTGCCTCTTGTTAATATGTTCCATCATTTATATTGATAATTGTTATATTTCATAGTTTATGATTAAAGCAAAATATTACAAACAGATATTTGAGATTCTTAACTCCAAGAATACTTGATGATGTTTATGATGAGAGTTTTGAATATTTTTGATTGAACTGAAATTTGATATTTGTATATCTCTAATGGAAATAAAGATTATATTTGTTTGTATCTGACAGTGATTTGCCCAGGATTGTTTTGGACGACCTTGACCCTTTCACCTGGTACAACATGTCTGTCCGCTCTCACACCAAAAGTGTTCACGGCCCATACAGTAACCCCGTCTTAGTAAGGACCAAGGAAGGAGGTCAGTTTATAAAAAAATTTAAAATTGATTAAAAAAAATGCCCAAAATTTTGCTACATATGTCTTTGGTATAGTGTGGCCACGATCACAGGTAAAATGTATAATGATGTCTGTTTATTGTGAACCATGATCACAGGTACAATGTATAATGATGTCTGTCTATTGTGGCCATGATCACAGGTACAATGTATAATGATGTCTGTCTATTGTGAACCATGATCACAGGTACAATGTATAATGATGTCTGTCTATTGTGAACCATGATCACAGGTACAATGTATAATGATGTCTGTCTATTGTAAACCATGATCACAGGTACAATGTATAATGATGTCTGTCTATTGTGAACCATGATCACAGGTACAATGTATAATGATGTCTGTCTATTGTGAACCATGATCACAGGTACAATGTATAATGATGTCTGTCTATTGTGAACCATGATCACAGGTACAATGTATAATGATGTCTGTCTATTGTGAACCATGATCACAGGTACAATGTATAATGATGTCTGTCTATTGTGAACCATGATCACAGGTACAATGTATAATGATGTCTGTCTATTGTGAACCATGATCACAGGTACAATGTATAATGATGTCTGTCTATTGTGAACCATGATCACAGGTACAATGTATAATGATGTCTGTCTATTGTAAACCATGATCACAGGTACAATGTATAATGATGTCTGTCTATTGTGAACCATGATCACAGGTACAATGTATAATGATGTCTGTCTATTGTGAACCATGATCACAGGTACAATGTATAATGATGTCTGTCTATTGTGAACCATGATCACAGGTACAATGTATAATGATGTCTGTCTATTGTGAACCATGATCACAGGTACAATGTATAATGATGTCTGTCTATTGTGAACCATGATCACAGGTACAATGTATAATGATGTCTGTCTATTGTGACCATGATCACAGGTACAATGTATAATGATGTCTGTCTATTGTGAACCATGATCACAGGTACAATGTATAATGATGTCTGTCTATTGTGAACCATGATCACAGGTACAATGTATAATGATGTCTGTCTATTGTGAACCATGATCACAGGTACAATGTATAATGATGTCTGTCTATTGTGAACCATGATCACAGGTACAATGTATAATGATGTCTGTCTATTGTGAACCATGATCACAGGTACAATGTATAATGATGTCTGTCTATTGTGAACCATGATCACAGGTACAATGTATAATGATGTCTGTCTATTGTGAACCATGATCACAGGTACAATGTATAATGATGTCTGTCTATTGTGAACCATGATCACAGGTACAATGTATAATGATGTCTGTCTATTGTGAACCATGATCACAGGTACAATGTATAATGATGTCTGTCTATTGTGAACCATGATCACAGGTACAATGTATAATGATGTCTGTCTATTGTGACCATGATCACAGGTACAATGTATAATGATGTCTGTCTATTGTGAACCATGATCACAGGTACAATGTAATAATGATGTCTGTCTATTGTGACCACGATCACAGGTACAATGTATAATGATGTCTGTCTATTGTGACCATGATCACAGGTACAATGTATAATGATGTCTGTCTATTGTGAACCATGATCACAGGTACAATGTATAATGATGTCTGTCTATTGTGAACCATGATCACAGGTACAATGTATAATGATGTCTGTCTATTGTGAACCATGATCACAGGTACAATGTATAATGATGTCTGTCTATTGTGAACCATGATCACAGGTACAATGTATAATGATGTCTGTCTATTGTGAACCATGATCACAGGTACAATGTATAATGATGTCTGTCTATTGTGACCATGATCACAGGTACAATGTATAATGATGTCTGTCTATTGTGAACCATGATCACAGGTATAATGTATAATGATGTCTGTCTATTGTGAACCATGATCACAGGTACAATGTATAATGATGTCTGTCTATTGTGAACCATGATCACAGGTACAATGTATAATGATGTCTGTCTATTGTGAACCATGATCACAGGTACAATGTATAATGATGTCTGTCTATTGTGAACCATGATCACAGGTACAATGTATAATGATGTCTGTCTATTGTGAACCATGATCACAGGTACAATGTATAATGATGTCTGTCTATTGTGAACCATGATCACAGGTACAATGTATAATGATGTCTGTCTATTGTGAACCATGATCACAGGTACAATGTATAATGATGTCTGTCTATTGTGAACCATGATCACAGGTACAATGTATAATGATGTCTGTCTATTGTGAACCATGATCACAGTACAATGTATAATGATGTCTGTCTATTGTGAACCATGATCACAGGTACAATGTATAATGATGTCTGTCTATTGTGAACCATGATCACAGGTACAATGTATAATGATGTCTGTCTATTGTGAACCATGATCACAGGTACAATGTATAATGATGTCTGTCTATTGTGACCATGATCACAGGTACAATGTATAATGATGTCTGTCTATTGTGAACCATGATCACAGGTACAATGTATAATGATGTCTGTCTATTGTGAACCATGATCACAGGTACAATGTATAATGATGTCTGTCTATTGTGAACCATGATCACAGGTACAATGTATAATGATGTCTGTCTATTGTGAACCATGATCACAGGTACAATGTATAATGATGTCTGTCTATTGTGAACCATGATCACAGGTACAATGTATAATGATGTCTGTCTATTGTGAACCATGATCACAGGTACAATGTATAATGATGTCTGTCTATTGTGAACCATGATCACAGGTACAATGTATAATGATGTCTGTCTATTGTGAACCATGATCACAGGTACAATGTATAATGATGTCTGTCTATTGTGACCATGATCACAGGTACAATGTATAATGATGTCTGTCTATTGTGAACCATGATCACAGGTACAATGTATAATGATGTCTGTCTATTGTGTGACCCATGATCACAGGTACAATGTATAATGATGTCTGTCTATTGTAAACCATGATCACAGGTACAATGTATAATGATGTCTGTCTATTGTGACCCATGATCACAGGTACAATGTATAATGATGTCTGTCTATTGTGAACCATGATCACAGGTACAATGTATAATGATGTCTGTCTATTGTGACCATGATCACAGGTACAATGTATAATGATGTCTGTCTATTGTGACCATGATCACAGGTACAATGTATAATGATGTCTGTCTATTGTGAACCATGATCACAGGTACAATGTATAATGATGTCTGTCTATTGTGAACCATGATCACAGGTAACAATGTATAATGATGTCTGTCTATTGTGAACCATGATCACAGGTACAATGTATAATGATGTCTGTCTATTGTGACCATGATCACAGGTACAATGTATAATGATGTCTGTCTATTGTGACCATGATCACAGGTACAATGTATAATGATGTCTGTCTATTGTGACCCATGATCACAGGTACAATGTATAATGATATCTGTCTATTGTAAACCATGATCACAGGTACAATGTATAATGATGTCTGTCTATTGTGAACCATGATCACAGGTACAATGTATAATGATGTCTGTCTATTGTGAACCATGATCACAGGTACAATGTATAATGATGTCTGTCTATTGTGAACCATGATCACAGGTACAATGTATAATGATGTCTGTCTATTGTGAACCATGATCACAGGTACAATGTATAATGATGTCTGTCTATTGTGAACCATGATCACAGGTACAATGTATAATGATGTCTGTCTATTGTGAACCATGATCACAGGTACAATGTATAATGATGTCTGTCTATTGTGAACCATGATCACAGGTACAATGTATAATGATGTCTGTCTATTGTGAACCATGATCACAGGTACAATGTATAATGATGTCTGTCTATTGTGACCATGATCACAGGTACAATGTATAATGATGTCTGTCTATTGTGAACCATGATCACAGGTACAATGTATAATGATGTCTGTCTATTGTGAACCATGATCACAGGTACAATGTATAATGATGTCTGTCTATTGTGAACCATGATCACAGGTACAATGTATAATGATGTCTGTCTATTGTGAACCATGATCACAGGTACAATGTATAATGATGTCTGTCTATTGTGACCATGATCACAGGTACAATGTATAATGATGTCTGTCTATTGTGAACCATGATCACAGGTACAATGTATAATGATGTCTGTCTATTGTGAACCATGATCACAGGTACAATGTATAATGATGTCTGTCTATTGTGACCATGATCACAGGTACAATGTATAATGATGTCTGTCTATTGTGAACCATGATCACAGGTACAATGTATAATGATGTCTGTCTATTGTGAACCATGATCACAGGTACAATGTATAATGATGTCTGTCTATTGTGAACCATGATCACAGGTACAATGTATAATGATGTCTGTCTATTGTGAACCATGATCACAGGTACAATGTATAATGATGTCTGTCTATTGTGAACCATGATCACAGGTACAATGTATAATGATGTCTGTCTATTGTGAACCATGATCACAGGTACAATGTATAATGATGTCTGTCTATTGTGAACCATGATCACAGGTAAATGTATAATGATGTCTGTCTATTGTGAACCATGATCACAGGTACAATGTATATATGATGTCTGTCTATTGTGAACATGATCACAGGTACAATGTATAATGATGTCTGTCTATTGTGACCATGATCACAGGTACAATGTATAATGATGTCTGTCTATTGTGACCATGATCACAGGTACAATGTATAATGATGTCTGTCTATTGTGAACCATGATCACAGGTACAATGTATAATGATGTCTGTCTATTGTGACCATGATCACAGGTACAATGTATAATGATGTCTGTCTATTGTGACCATGATCACAGGTACAATGTATAATGATGTCTGTCTATTGTGAACCATGATCACAGGTACAATGTATAATGATGTCTGTCTATTGTGAACCATGATCACAGGTACAATGTATAATGATGTCTGTCTATTGTGAACCATGATCACAGGTACAATGTATAATGATGTCTGTCTATTGTAAACCATGATCACAGGTACAATGTATAATGATGTCTGTCTATTGTGACCATGATCACAGGTACAATGTATAATGATGTCTGTCTATTGTGAACCATGATCACAGGTATAATGTATAATGATGTCTGTCTATTGTGAACCATGATCACAGGTACAATGTATAATGATGTCTGTCTATTGTGACCATGATCACAGGTACAATGTATAATGATGTCTGTCTATTGTGACCATGATCACAGGTACAATGTATAATGATGTCTGTCTATTGTGACCATGATCACAGGTACAATGTATAATGATGTCTGTCTATTGTGAACCATGATCACAGGTACAATGTATAATGATGTCTGTCTATTGTGACCATGATCACAGGTACAATGTATAATGATGTCTGTCTATTTGACCATGATCACTCATGTATAATGATGTCTGTCTATTGTGACCATGATCACAGGTACAATGTATAATGATGTCTGTCTATTGTGACCATGATCACAGGTACAATGTATAATGATGTCTGTCTATTGTGACCATGATCACAGGTACAATGTATAATGATGTCTGTCTATTGTGACCATGATCACAGGTACAATGTATAATGATGTCTGTCTATTGTGACCATGATCACAGGTACAATGTATAATGATGTCTGTCTATTGTGACCATGATCACAGGTACAATGTATAATGATGTCTGTCTATTGTGACCATGATCACAGGTACAATGTATAATGATGTCTGTCTATTGTGACCATGATCACAGGTACAATGTATAATGATGTCTGTCTATTGTGACCATGATCACACAGTACAATGTATAATGATGTCTGTCTATTGTGACCATGATCACAGGTACAATGTATAATGATGTCTGTCTATTGTGACCATGATCACAGGTACAATGTATAATGATGTCTGTCTATTGTGAACCATGATCACAGGTACAATGTATAATGATGTCTGTCTATTGTGAACCATGATCACAGGTACAATGTATAATGATGTCTGTCTATTGTGACCATGATCACAGGTACAATGTATAATGATGTCTGTCTATTGTGAACCATGATCACAGGTACAATGTATAATGATGTCTGTCTATTGTGATTGTGACCATGATCACAGGTACAATGTATAATGATGTCTGTCTATTGTGACCATGATCACAGGTACAATGTATAATGATGTCTGTCTATTGTGACCATGATCACAGGTACAATGTATAATGATGTCTGTCTATTGTGAACCATGATCACAGGTACAATGTATAATGATGTCTGTCTATTGTGAACCATGATCACAGGTACAATGTATAATGATGTCTGTCTATTGTGAACCATGATCACAGGTACAATGTATAATGATGTCTGTCTATTGTGAACCATGATCACAGGTACAATGTATAATGATGTCTGTCTATTGTGAACCATGATCACAGGTACAATGTATAATGATGTCTGTCTATTGTGACCATGATCACAGGTACAATGTATAATGATGTCTGTCTATTGTGAACCATGATCACAGGTACAATGTATAATGATGTCTGTCTATTGTGACCATGATCACAGGTACAATGTATAATGATGTCTGTCTATTGTGACCCATGATCACAGGTACAATGTATAAATGATGTCTGTCTATTGTGACCACGATCACAGGTACAATGTATAATGATGTCTGTCTATTGTGACCATGATCACAGGTACAATGTATAATGATGTCTGTCTATTGTGAACCATGATCACAGGGCATACAATGTATAATGATGTCTGTCTATTGTGACCATGATCACAGGTACAATGTATAATGATGTCTGTCTATTGTGAACCATGATCACAGGTACAATGTATAATGATGTCTGTCTATTGTGAACCATGATCACAGGTACAATGTATAATGATGTCTTCTGTCTATTGTGACCATGATCACAGGTACAATGTATAATGATGTCTGTCTATTGTGACCATGATCACAGGTACAATGTATAATGATGTCTGTCTATTGTGAACCATGATCACAGGTATAATGTATAATGATGTCTGTCTATTGTGACCACGATCACAGGTACAATGTATAATGATGTCTGTCTATTGTGGCCATGATCATAGGTACAATGTATAATGATGTCTGTCTATTGTGACCATGATCACAGGTACAATGTATAATGATGTCTGTCTATTGTGAACCATGATCACAGGTATAATGTATAATGATGTCTGTCTATTGTGACCACGATTACAGGTACAATGTATAATGATGTCTGTTTATTGTGAACCATGATCACAGGTATAATGTATAATGATATCTGTCTATTGTGAACCATGATCACAGGTACAATGTATAATGTATAATGATCTGTCTATTGTGAACCATGATCACAGGTACAATGTATAATGATGTCTGTCTATTGTGACCACGATCACAGGTACAATGTATAATGATGTCTGTCTATTGTGAACCATGATCACAGGTACAATGTATAATGATGTCTGTCTATTGTGACCACGATCACAGGTATAATGTATAATGATATCTGTCTATTGTGACCACGATCACAGGTATAATGTATAATGATGTCTGTTTCCAGTTCCTACAGCGCCCAGTAACATTCAGATCAAGTCACTGTCCAAGGACCGAGTGCGTCTCAGCTGGACAGCACCATCTAAGGTCAACGGAGAAATTGTGTCCTACGTCATCCTCTACAACCGTGAACCAGGACACAGTGATGACCGCTGGACATCGGTCAGCCAAAATGGTGAGATATTACTGTGTTAAATCGTTTCCCCTGTGGTATATATATATGAGGGATTCCTTATTTCTATCTGAAGACTTAATTCAAATTTTAAATTAGCCGAAATGTGCTCATTAGGGCCCCGAGACCTGATATTAGGCCTGTAGAATGTCATTCAAGGTTACAGGGGTCAAATAGGCTAAAATCTTTACACAACTTAATCTTTAATACCGGTAAATCAAAATGAAATGAGTCCAGTATGTATTTTAACAAATATTCAAAAAAAAAAAAAAAAAAATGTAAAAGGTGATGAATAGTATTGAACTAGAAGTATAGAATATCTATATTGGCATGTCTTCTAAATGAAATGTAAGTCTTAATACCATTATCAAAACTGTTAAATGAGCCACCAAGGTGATAATCAAAAGTAAAATGTTGTAAACAAAATAGGTTTTTGTTATTAGTTTACCTACGATTAATATTTAAATATCTCCAACGCGCCGTGAAAAATGCCTGTGCAATGCTACCGCTTTGGAGTTAAAAATCTACCTCTTTTTGGTCACTAGAGGTTAACATGTCTGCAATAACTAAGAGGCCTAGAAACTTCATATTGGGTCTGTAGCATGCTGGGATGAAGGGCTATCAAGTTTGTTCAAGTGAATGACCTTTGGCTTTACCTATTCTTTAAGTCATCAAATATTTCAAAACTTACAGCTTCAGCTATGGAGTTCTTGTATTGCCATAATTGTTAGCCACTTCTGTATACTATGATTATGTCAGATGGCCGTTAAGGCAAATGGGATTTTAATAAACCCCATCTATATGCATTCATAATGTAAGCGTACCCCGTCTGGGGCCTCCCAGATCAGAGTGTAAGAGTACCCCTTCTGGGGCCTCCCAAAAAAAACCGACTAACCACTTCATTTGCACTTTGAATTCAGTCTTTCCGCATAAAACTATAGTTCAGTTATATCAAAGAAAAACAATGATCAATCTGTACATATTATTTTAGTAATAAACAAAAAACAGCCAAACATTAAGTAATTGAATGAATGCACATATTTATACTAATATTGATTCACTGATTCCAGAGTTTTTAGTCCGCTAAACCTGCCTATATTATTAGGCTTTTTTTAATTTTTTTTTTTTTTTGCCTAATATATAGTCAGCTCGCGGTACCTCTTAAAAATGTGAAATCGTAGGCCAGATTTGGCGTCAGCGTCAGCGGTATATTTCTAATATATCGTCCATGCAATGCCGGGAAAACATACACATACCTATATATTGGGATCTTATGTACTCCACTGCCCCCATATTACATCCCATTTATGAAATTAAACAACTCTGCACAATGCTACAGAGACCCTTCTATTTCACACATTTGTAATGGCCGCCGTATACACATTTAGTAGAGCAAACGGCAGCCGATCAACTTCGCTTCCGGTTTTATTTTAAAAAAACCATGTGTAGTTGAAAGATAAACAAAATGCTAGCCAGTTAGAGTTTTTATAGTGAAATTATAGTCGACATACACGAAATGTTGTCAAATATTCAAATTGAACACGACTATTGCTGGTACCGCATCACTTTCGCAATATTCACGTTGCATATACATGTAGCATATACACAGTTGAATTTTGTTTATCTTTCAACTACACGTGGTGTTTTAGGTCATCTGACCCGAAGGGTCAGGATGACCTATAGTCATCATGATTCGTCCGTCGTCGTCCGCCGTGCGCCGTGCGTTAACTTTTTCCTTTAAAACGCTACTTCTCCTTAACCACTAAGGACAATCATATTTCATATAAATGAGCCTGGTCGGACCCCTAGGGGCCAAGGCCAAGGACAATCATATTTTATATAAATGAGCCTGGTCGGACCCCTAGGGGCCGAGGGGTGGGGCCCCAAAAGGGCAATTTTTCTTAATTTTAGCTTTAAAATCCTACTCCTCCTTCATCCTTGGATGGATTTCATCCATATTTGGTGTGAAACATCATTAGGGACGGACAATCATATTTTATATCAATGAGTCTGGTCCGACCCATAGGGGCTGAGGGGTTTGGGCCCAAAAGGGAAAATTTTCTTAATTTTAGCTTTAAAATCCTACTCCTCCTTAATCCTTGAATGGATTTCATCTACATTTGTTGTAAAACATCATTGGGGATGGACAATCATATATTATATAAATGAGCGTGGTCCGACCCCTATGGGCTGAGGGGTGGGGCCCCCAAAAGGGCAAATTTTCTTAATTTTAGCTTTGAAAACCTACTCCTCCTTCATCCTTGGATGGATTTCATCCATATTTGTAGTGATACATCATTGGGGATGGACAATCATATTTAATATAAATGAGCCTGGACGGACCCCTAGGGGCGGAGGGTTGGTGCCCCAAAAGGGTAATTTTTCTTAATTTTAGCTTTAAAATACTACTCCTCCTTCATCCTTGGATGGATTTCATCCATATTTGGTGTGAAACATCATTGGGGACGGACAATCATATTTTATATAAATGAGTCTGGTTCGACCCCTAGGTGCTGAGGGGTGGGGCCCCAAATGGGGAAATTTTCTTAATTTTAGCTTTAAAATCCTACTCCTCCTTCATCCTTGGATGAATTTTATCCATATTTAGTGTGAAACATCATTGGGGAAACACAATATATTTTATGTAAATAAGTCTGGTCTGCCCCCTAGCGGCTAAGAGGTGGGGCCCCAAAAGGGCAAATTTTCTTAATTTTAGCTGGCCCACTTCCTGTTTTCAGGTTTCGGTCTCCGATCTGTATGAACATTGGTCTATAGGGGTTTTAATTGATGCCGAACAACATGCAAACATTTTCGTAAAGATTTTGGTATTCCAAGATGGCCGCTGGCCCACTTCCTGTTTTAAGGTTTCAGTCTCCGATTTCAATGAAAATTGGTCTATAGGGTTTTTTATTGATGCCGAACAACATGCAAACATTTTCATAAAGATTTTGGTATTCCAAGATGGCCGCTGGCCCACTTCCTGTTTTAAAGGTTTCAGTCTCCGATTTCAATGAAAATTGGTCTATAGGGGTTTTAATTGATGCCGAACAACATGCAAACATTTTCGTAAAGATTTTGGTATTCCAAGATGGCCGTTGGCCAACTTCCTGTTTTCAGTCTCCGATCTCAATGAAAATTGGTCAATAGGGGTTTTAATTGATTCAGAACGGGGAACTTTAGGTAAGGACAATCACATTTCATAAAGGACCTAGGTAAGACCCATTGGAATAGTACGACGTAGGTCCAAAATGGGAGCTTTGCTGAAATTTGGCTTTAAAATCTGACTCCTGAGTCCTCCTTATATTAATCCTTGAATTGGTTACAACCATATATGGATGAAGGGCTACCAAGTTTGTTCAACAAATGACATTTACCTATTTCAGAAACTTACATATTCAACTAAGGAGTTCCTTGTATTGTTTATATTAATCGTTAACCAATACTTTATACTGAGATTTTTTTTTTGTGCCATGAGTCAGATGACCGTTAAGGCCCATGGGCCTCTTGTTAAAAATAAAACCGGAAGCGAAGTTGATCGGCTGCCGTTTGCTCTACTAAATGTGTATACGTCGGCCATTACAAATGTGTGAAATAGAAGGGTCTTGGATGTATTTCATTGTGCAGAGTTGTTTAATTTCATAAATGGGATGTAACATGGGGGCAGTGGAGTACATAAGATCCCAATATATAGGTATGTGTATGTTTTCCCGGCATTGCATGGACGATATATTAGAAATATACCGCTGACGTAGCGTAGGCCAAATCTGGCCTACGATTTCACATTTTTAAGAGGTACTGCGAGCTGACTATATATTAGGCAAAAAAAAAATAATTAAAAAAGCCTAATAATATAGGCAGGTTTAGCGGACTACAGAGTTTTATGTCGTTTGCATGGACTTTTACATGAATGAGGTAAAAATTCCACTAAAAATCAAGTACCAGATGAGGTAGAAAATCTGGGTATCACACGATATGTCCGAGATGTGAGAAATAAGGGGAGCACATGGCAAATTATTTTCTTTGGATGCATTTGCTTCATATTTTAACTCAATCTTAAGATAAAAAAAGCTAAAACTTTCTGATGATACTGTAAAATTAATGTACTTAATTGTCAGGTATGAATTTTATTTCAGCATTTTTCGTGCTCTCTTTTGAAGAGCTAATTCACATACAGCACTAAATTCTATAAAAGAATTTCTGGAATTGATTCACTGAATCTGTGCTAATAAATTATAGGGCATTTCTGGTATTGAACCATTGAATCTGTGCTAATAAATTATAGGGTATTTCTGGTATTAAATCACTGAATCCGTGCTAATAAATTATAGGGGATTTCTGATATTGAATCACTGAATCTGTGCTCATAAATTATAGGGTATTTCTGGTATTGAAACACTGAATCTGTGCTAATAAATTATAGGATATTTCTGGTATTGAATCACTGAATCTGTGCTAATAAATTATAGGATATTTCTGGTATTGAATCACTGAATCTGTGCTAATAAATTATAGGATATTTCTGGTATTGAATCACTGAATCTGTGCTAATAAATTATAGGATATTTCTGGTATTGAAACACTGAATCTGTGCTAATAAATTATAGGATATTTCTGGTATTGAATCACTGAATCTTTGCTAATAAATTATAGGATATTTCTGGTATTGAATCACTGAATCTGTGATAATAAATTATAGGATATTTCTGGTATTGAAACACTGAATCTGTGATAATAAATGCTAATGTACAATTTTTGCACTAAAATTTGACTGCGTTAAGATATGTATGTTAACTAATGCGATGATTTGGGAGACCCTACAGACTTAATCCAATATCTCTGTAATGTGAAGTTTTATATACAGGAAGCTCAACGTCAGCTGTAATCCGTGACTTGTCTGATGACACCTACTATTTTAAACTGAAGGCGTGTACACGAGCTGGGTCAGGGCCTTCGTCTCCAGTTATACAAGTTATACTGAAGGGCTGCTCCTTAGACTGTAGTCCAGACAGTCTGCCCAAACATCCTCATACAGGTAATGTCTGATCTCTCCAAACATCCTCATACAGATAATGTCTGATCTCCCCAAACATCCTCATACAGGTAATGACTGATCTCCCCAAACATCCTCATACAGGTAATGTCTGATCTCCCCAAACATCCTCATACAGGTAATGTCTGATCTCCCCAAACATCCTCATACAGGTAATGTCTGGTCTCCCCAAACATCCTCATACAGGTAATGTCTGATCTCCCCAAACATCCTCATACAGGTAATGACTGATCTCCCCAAACATCCTCATACAGGTAATGTCTGATCTCCCCAAACATCCTCATACAGGTAATGTCTGATCTCCCAAAACATCCTCATACAGGTAATGACTGATCTCCCATACATCCTCATACAGCTAATGACTGATCTCCCATACATCCTCATACAGGTAATGTTTGATCTCCAAAACATCCTCATACAGGTAATGACTGATCTCCCCAAACATCCTCATACAGGTAATGTCTGATCTCCCCAAACATCCTCATACAGGTAATGTCTGATCTCCCCAAACATCCTCATACAGGTAATGTCTGATCTCCAAAACATCCTCATACAGGTAATGTCTGATCTCCAAAACATCCTCATACAGGTAATGTCTGATCTCCAAAACATCCTCATACAGCTAATGACTGATCTCCCCAAACATCCTCATACAGGTAATGTCTGATCTCCCAAAACATCCTCATACAGGTAATGTCTGATCTCCCCAAACATCCTCATAC
Organism: Argopecten irradians; assembly: GCF_041381155.1. Classification (NCBI taxonomy): domain Eukaryota; kingdom Metazoa; phylum Mollusca; class Bivalvia; order Pectinida; family Pectinidae; genus Argopecten; species Argopecten irradians. The sequence continues at coordinate 37,490,239 of NC_091146.1, read as the reverse complement.
AGGTAATGTCTGATCTCCCCAAACATCCTCATACAGGTAAATGTCTGATCTCCCAAAACATCCTCATACAGGTAATGTCTGGTCTCCCATACATCCTCATACAGGTAATGTCTGATCTCCCACAAACACCTCATACAGGTAATGTCTGATCTCCCAAACATCCTCATACAGGTAATGTCTGATCTCCCCAAACATCCTCATACAGGTAATGTCTGATCTCCCCAAACATCCTCATACAGGTAATGTCTGATCTCCAAAACATCCTCATACAATTAATGTCTGATCTCCAAAACATCCTCATACAGGTAATGTCTGATCTCCAAAACATCCTCATACAGCTAATGACTGATCTCCCCAAAACATCCTCATACAGGTAATGTCTGATCTCCAAAACATCCTCATACAGCTAATGACTGATCTCCCCCCAAACATCCTCATACAGGTAATGTCTGATCTCCCCAAACATCCTCATACAGGTAATGTCTGATCTCCCCAAACATCCTCATCAGTAATGTCTGATCTCCCCAAACATCCTCATACAGGTAATGTCTGATCTCCCAAAACATCCTCATACAGGTAATGTCTCGTCTCCCAAACATCCTAATACAGGTAATGTCTGATCTCCCAAACATCCTCATACAGGCAAAGTCTGATCTCCCCAAACATCCTCATACAGGTAATGACTGATCTCCCCAAACATCCTCATACAGGTAATGTCTGATATCCCAAACATCCTCATACAGGTAATGTCTGATCTCCAAAACATCCTCATACAGGTAATGTCTGATCTCCCTAAACATCCTCATACAGGTAATGTCTGATCTCCCATACATCCTCATACCGATAATGTCTGATCTCCCAAACATCCTAATACAGGTAATGTCTGATCTCGCAAACGTCCTCATAAGGTAATGTCTGATCTCCCAAACATCCTCATACAGGTAATGTCTGATCTCCCAAACATCCTCATACAGGTAATGACTGATCTCCCAAACATCCTCATACAGGTAATGTCTGATCTCCCCAAATATCCTCATACAGGTAATGACCGATCTCCCAAACATCCTCATACAGGTAATGACTGATCTCCCAAACATCCTCATACAGGTAATGACTGATCTCCCAAACATCCTCATACAGGTAATGTCTGATCTCCCCAAACATCCTCATACAGGTAATGACTGATCTCCCAAACATCCTCATACAGGTAATGACTGATCTCCCAAACATCCTCATACAGGTAATTACTGATCTCCCAAACATCCTCATACAGGTAATGACTGATCTCCCCAAACATCCTCATAAGGTAGTGTCTAATCTCCCAAGCATCCTCATTCAGGTAATGTCTGATCTCCTAAACATCCTCATACAGGTCATGACTGATCTCCCCAAACATCCTCATACAGGTAATATATACAGGTGTGTTATATACAGGTGTGATATATATACAGGTGTGTTATATACAGGTGTGTAATATACAGGTGTTATATATATACAGGTGTGTTATATTCACAGGTGTGTTATATACAGGTGTGTTATATATACAGGTGTGTTATATATACAGGTGTGTTATATATACAAGTGTGTTATATATACAGGTGTTTTATATATACAGGTGTGTTATATATACAGGTGTGTTATATATACAGGTGTGTATATATACAGGTGTGTTATATATATATATGTTTGTTATATAATTATATAGGTGTGTTATATATACAGGTGTGTTATATATACAGGTGTGTTATATATACAGGTGTATTATACACTGTATATACAGGTGTATTATATATACAGATGTGTTATATACAGGTGTGTTATATATACAGGTGTGTTATATATATAGGTGTGTTATATAATTATATAGGTGTGTTATATATACAGGTGTGTTATATATACAGGTTTTTTATATATACAGGTGTGTTATATATACAGGTGTGTTATATTCAGGTGTGTAACATACAGGTGTGTTATATACAGGTGTGTTATATGCAAGTGTGTTATATATATAGGTGTGGTATATATACAGGTGTGTTATATACAGGTATGTTATATATACAGGTGTGTAATATACAGGTGTGATATATACAGGTGTATTATATATACAGGTGTGTTATATATACGGGTGTGTTATATATACAGGTGTGTTATATACAGGTATGTTATATATACAAGTGTGTTTTATACAGAAGTGTTATGTACAGGTGTGTTATATATACAGGTGTGTTATATACAGGTGTGTTATATACAGGTGTGTTATATACAGGTGTGTGTTATATACAGGTGTATTATATACAGGTGTGTTATATATACAGGTGTGTTATATATACAGGTGTGTTATATACAGGTGTGTTATATATACAGGTGTGTTATATATACAGGTGTGTTATATATGCAGGTGTGTTATATACAGGTGTGTTATATATACAGTTGTGTTATACACAGGTGTGTTATATACAGGTGTGTTATATATGCAGGTGTGTTATATACAGGTGTGTTATATATACAGTTGTTATATACAGGTGTGTTATATACAGGTGTGTTATATATACAGGTGTGTTATATATACAGGTGTGTTATATATACAGGTGTGTTATATATACAGTGTGTTATATACAGGTGTGTTATATACAGGTGTGTTATATATACAGGTGTGTTATATATACAGGTGTGTTATATATACAGGTGTGTTATATATACAGGTGTGTTATATATACAGGTGTGTTATATATACAGGTGTGTTATATATACAGGTGTGTTATATACAGGTGTGTTATATATACAGGTGTGTTATATATACAGGTGTGTTATATACAGGTGTGTTATTACAGGTGTGTTATATATACAGGTGTGTTATATACTGATGTATGATATATACAGGTGTTAATATACAGGTGTGTTATATATATTACAGGTGTGTTATATATACAAGTGTGTTATATACAGGTGTGTTATATATACAGGTGAATTATTATTCAGGTGTGTTATATACAGGTGTGTTATATATACAGGTGTGTTATATATACAGTGTGTATATGTGTGTTGTTATATGCAGGTGTGTTATATATACAGGTGTGTTATATATATACAGGTGTGTTATATATACAGGTGTGTTATATATACAGGTGTGTTATATATACAGGTGTGTTATATATACAGGTGTGTTTATATGCAGGTGTGTTATATATACAGGTGTGTTATATATACAGGTGTGTTATATATACAGGTGTGTTATATATACAGGTGTGTGTGTATATACAGGTGTGTTATATATACAGGTGTGTTTATATACAGGTGTGTTATATATACAGTGTGTTATATATACAGGTGTGTTATATACAGGTGTGTTATATATACAGGTGTGTTATATATACAGGTGTGTTATATATACAGGTGTGTTATATATATACAGGTGTGTTATATATACAGGTGTGTTATATATACAGGTGTGTTATATATACAGGTATTGTATTATATACAGGTGTGTTATATATACAGGTGTGTTATATATACAGGTGTGTTATATATACAGGTGTGTTATATATACAGTGTGTTATATATACAGGTGTGTTATATACAGGTGTGTTATATACAGGTATGTTATATGCAGGTGTGTTATATATACAGATGTGTTATATACAGGTGTTTAATATACAGGTGTGTTATATATATACAGGTGTGTTATATATACAGGTGTGTTATATACAGGTGTGTTATATATACAGGTGTGTTATATATACAGGTGTGTTATATATACAGGTGTGTTATATATCAGGTGTGTTATATACAGGTGTGTTATATATACAGGTGTGTTATATATACAGGTGTGTTATATATACAGGTGTGTTATATATACAGGTGTGTTATATATACAGGTGTGTATATATACAGGTGTGTTATATACAGGTGTGTTATATATACAGGTGTGTTATATATACAGGTGTGTTATATATACAGGTGTGTTATATATACAGGTGTGTTATATATACAGGTGTGTTATATATACAGGTGTGTTATATATACAGGTGTGTTATATATACAGGTGTGTTATATACAGGTGTGTTATATATACAGGTGTGTTATATATACAGGTGTGTTATATACAGGTGTGTTATATATACAGGTGTGTTATATATACAGGTGTGTTATATGTGCAAAGGTGTGTAAAATACAGGTGTGTTATATATACAGGTGTGTTATATATACAGGTGTGTTATATATACAGGTGTGTATATATAGGTGTGTTTAAGGTGTGTAATATACAGGTGTGTAATATAAAGGTGTGAAAATACAGGTGTAAAATAACAGGTGTGTTATATATACACAGTGTGTTAATACAGGTAAAGGAGTGTAAAGTGTGTAATATACAGGTGTGTAATATACAGACATGTTATATATACAGATGTGTTATATATACAGGTGTGTTATATATTCAGGTGTGTTATATATACAGATGTGTAATGTACAGGTGTGTTATATATACAGATGTGTTATATACAGGTGTATATGTGTGTAATATACAGGTATATGTTACATACAGGTGTGCTATATATCGGTTAGTTATATACAGGTGTATTGTATATAGATGAGTTATATATAGGTGAGTAATATACAGCTATGTTACATACAGGTGTGTTATATACAGGTGTGTAATATAAAGGTATATTACATACAGGTGTGTTATATACAGGTGTGTAATATACAGGTATATTACATACAGCTGTGTTATATACAGGTGTGTAATATAATTTGTGTTTCATACAGGTATTTACATCAAGGTGTGTTATAGACAGTTGTGTTTGTTTTAGGTACAGAATCGCCCCTTGGAGGTGTTCCTGACCAGAAGCTTGGGATTATCATCGGATGTAGTGTGGGTCTATCAAGCATCATCATCTGTATTATTGTTGTTCTCCTTAAACAGAGGTTTGTCACATATCTAAGTCTGCTAAAACAAAACTGTCTTAAGTCTGCTAAAACAAAACTATCTAACTCTGCTAAAACAAAACTGTCTCACTCTGCTAAAACAAAACTATCTTACTCTGCTAAAACAAAACTATCTTACTCTGCTATAACAAAACTGTCTAACTCTGCTAAAACAAAACAATCTAACTCTGCTAAAACAAAACTGTCTCACTCTGCTAAAACAAAAAATTATCTTAGTCTGCTAAAACAAAACTGTCCAAGTCTGCTAAAACAAAACTATCTTACTCTACTAAAACAAAACTATCTTACTCTGCTATAACAAAACTGTCTAACTCTGCTATAACAAAACTGTCTCACTCTGCTAAAACAAAACGATCTTACTCTGCTATAACAAAACTGTCTAACTCTGCTATAACAAAACTGTCTCACTCTGCTAAAACAAAACTATCTTACTCTGCTAAAACAAAACTATCTTACTCTGCTAAAACAAAACTATCTAACTCTGCTAAAACAAAACTGTCTAACTCTGCTAAAACAAAACAATCTAACTCTGCTAAAACAAAACTGTCTCACTCTGCTAAAGCAAAACTATCTAAGTCTGCTAAAACAAAACTGTCTAAGTCTGCTTAAACAAATCTATCTATATCTAACTCTGCTAAAACAAATCTATCTAAGTCTGTTAAAACAAAACTGTCGAAGTCTGCTAAAACAAAACTGTCTAACTCTGCTAAAGCAAAACTGTCTAACTCTGCTAAAACAAAAACTATCTAATTCTGCTAAAACAAAACTATCTAACTCAGCTAAAACAATACTATCTTACTCTGCTAAAACAAAACTATCTTAGTCTGCTAAAACAAAACTGTCTAACTCTAATAAAACAAAAACTATCTAATTCTGCTAAAACAAAACTATCTAACTCTGCTAAAACAAAACTTTCAACTCTGCTAAAACAAAACTGTCTAACTCTGCTAAAACAAAACTTTTGAAGTCTGCTAAAACAAAACTGTCTAACTCTGCTAAAACAAAACTGTTGAAGTCTGCTAAAACAAAACTGTCTAAGTCTGCTTAAACAAAACTATCTAACTCTGCTAAAACAAAACTGTCTAACTATGCTGAAACAAATTAAAACAAAACTCAATTGATAAATGAGTAAATATCTATTGATAAATGAGTAAACGTCTATTGATATATGAGTAAATGTCTATTGATAAAGGAGTAAATATCTATTGATAAATGAGTGAATATCAATTGATAGATGAGTAAATATCTATTGATAAATGAGTAAATGTCTATTGATAAAGGAGTAAATATCCATTGATAAAAGGAATAAATATCTATTGATAAATGCGTAAATATCTATTGATAAATGAGTGAATATCAATTGATAAATGAGTAAATATCTATTGATAAATGAGTAAATATCTATTTGTCACCAAGTGGTTTGCTGTTAAGGATTTTGTTTTTTAAACAAAATTTTAAAAAAAAATTCAATTTATGTAATTTGAACATATTACAAATGTTTTCTGTTGTGTTTTTTTCATGGATAATTTGTGATAGAGCTAGTTTAAATACGTTTTCAAATAACATCTATTTCCGTTTAAGTAAAACGGAACTCGGAACCAGTTCCGAGTTCCGTTTAAGGAAATTTTCTATCATTTTAGATAAAATCATTCTATATGCCTAAGACATATGAGAAATGTTGCCTGTTGTCTTTTTTCATGGGTTACTAGTGATGAATCCACTTTAATTTAGTTTTCGATCAACACCTATTTCCCAGTTCCGTTTAAGTAAAACGGAACTCGGAACCAGTTCCGAGTTCCGTTTAAGGAAATTTTCTATCATTTTAGATAAAATCATTCAATATGCCTAAGACATATGAATAATGTTGCCTGTTGTCTTTTTTCATGGGTTACTAGTGGCAAATCCACTTTAATTTAGTTTTCGATCGACTTCCATTTCCCAGTTCCGTTTAAGTAAAACGGAACTCGGAACCAGTTCCGAGTTCCGTTTAAGGAAATTTTCTATCATTTTAGATAAAATCATTCTATATGCCTAAGACATATGAGAAATGTTGCCAGTTGTCTTTTTTCATGGGTTACTAGTGATGAATCCACTTTAATTCAGTTTTCGATCAACTCCTATCTCCCAGTTCCGTTTAAGTAAAACGGAACTCGGAACCAGTTCCGAGTTCCGTTTAAGGAAATTTTCTATCTATTTAGATGAAATCATTCTATATGCCTAAGACATATGAGAAATGTTGCCTGTTGTCTTTTTTCATGGGTTACTAGTGATGAATCCACTTTAATTTAGTTTTCGATCAACTCCTATTTCCCAGTTCCGTTTAAGTAAAACGGAACTCGGAACCAGTTCCGAGTTCCGTTTAAGGAAATTTTCTATCATTTTAGATAAAATCATTCAATATGCCTAAGACATATGAGAAATGTTGCCTGTTGTCATTTTTCATGGGTTACTAGTGGCAAATCCACTTTAATTTAGTTTTCGATCGACTTCCATTTCCCAGTTCCGTTTAAGTAAAACGGAACTCGGAACCAGTTCCGAGTTCCGTTTAAGGAAATTTTCTATCATTTTAGATAAAATCATTCAATATGCCTAAGACATATGAGAAATGTTGCCAGTTGTCATTTTTCATGGGTTACTAGTGGCAAATCCACTTTAATTTAGTTTTCGATCGACTTCCATTTCCCAGTTCCGTTTAAGTAAAACGGAACTCGGAACCAGTTCCGAGTTCCGTTTAAGGAAATTTTCTATCATTTTAGATAAAATCATTCTATATGCCTAAGACATATGAGAAATGTTGCCTGTTGTCTTTTTTTCATGGGTTACTAGTGATGAATCCACTTTAATTCAGTTTTCGATCAACTCCATTTCCAGTTCCGTTTAAGTAAAACGGAACTCGGAACCAGTTCCGAGTTCCGTTTAAGGAAATTTTCTATCATTTTAGATAAAATCATTCTATATGCCTAAGACATATGAGAAATGTTGCCAGTTGTCATTTTTTCATGGGTTAATAGTGGCAAATCCACTTTAATTTAGTTTTCGATCGACTTCCATTTCCCAGTTCCGTTTAAGTAAAACGGAACTCGGAACCAGTTCCGAGTTCCGTTTAAGGAAATTTTCTATCTATTTAGATAAAATCATTCTATATGCCTAAGACATATGAGAAATGTTGCCAGTTGTCTTTTTTCATGGGTTACTAGTGATGAATCCACTTTAATTCAGTTTTCGATCAACTCCCATTTCCCAGTTCCGTTTAAGTAAAACGGAACTCGGAACCAGTTCCGAGTTCCGTTTAAGGAAATTTTCTATCTATTTAGATAAAATCATTCTATATGCCTAAGACATATGAGAAATGTTGCCAGTTGTCTTTTTTCATGGGTTACTAGTGATGAATCCACTTTAATTCAGTTTTCGATCAACTCCCATTTCCGAGTTCCGTTTAAGTAAAACGGAACTCGGAACCAGTTCCGAGTTCCGTTTAAGGAAATTTTCTATCATTTTAGATAAAATCATTCTATATGCCTAAGACATATGAGAAATGTTGCCTGTTGTCTTTTTTCATGGGTTACTAGTGATGAATCCACTTTAATTCAGTTTTCGATCAACTCCTATTTCCCAGTTCCGTTTAAGTAAAACGGAACTCGGAACCAGTTCCGAGTTCCGTTTAAGGAAATTTTCTATCATTTTAGATAAAATCATTCAATATGCCTAAGACATATGAATAATGTTGCCTGTTGTCATTTTTCATGGGTTACTAGTGGCAAATCCACTTTAATTTAGTTTTCGATCGACTTCCATTTCCCAGTTCCGTTTAAGTAAAACGGAACTCGGAACCAGTTCCGAGTTCCGTTTAAGGAAATTTTCTATCATTTTAGATAAAATCATTCTATATGCCTAAGACATATGAGAAATGTTGCCTGTTGTCTTTTTTCATGGGTTACTAGTGATGAATCCACTTTAATTTAGTTTTCGATCAACTCCTATTTCCCAGTTCCGTTTAAGTAAAACGGAACTCGGAACCAGTTCCGAGTTCCGTTTAAGGAAATTTTCTATCTATTTAGATGAAATCATTCTATATGCCTAAGACATATGAGAAATGTTGCCTGTTGTCTTTTTTTTCATGGGTTACTAGTGATGAATCCACTTTAATTCAGTTTTCGATCAACTGCCATGTCCGAGTTCCGTTTAAGTAAAACGGAACTCGGAACCAGTTCCGAGTTCCGTTTAAGGAAATTTTCTATCATTTTAGATAAAATCATTCAATATGCCAAAGACATATGAGAAATGTTGCCTGTTGTCTTTTTTAATGGGTTACTAGTGGTAAATCCACTTTAATTTAGTTTTCGATCGACTTCCATTTCCCAGTTCCGTTTAAGTAAAACGGAACTCGGAACCAGTTCCGAGTTCCGTTTAAGGAAATTTTCTATCATTTTAGATAAAATCATTCTATATGCCTAAGACATATGAGAAATGTTGCCTGTTGTCTTTTTTTTCATGGGTTACTAGTGATGAATCCACTTTAATTCAGTTTTCGATCAACTCCCATTTCCCAGTTCCGTTTAAGTAAAACGGAACTCGGAACCAGTTCCGAGTTCCGTTTAAGGAAATTTTCTATCTATTTAGATAAAATCATTCTATATGCCTAAGACATATGAGAAATGTTGCCTGTTGTCTTTTTTCATGGGTTACTAGTGATGAATCCACTTTAATTTAGTTTTCGATCAACTCCCATTTCCGAGTTCCGTTTAAGTAAAACGGAACTCGGAACCAGTTCCGAGTTCCGTTTAAGGAAATTTTCTATCTATTTAGATAAAATCATTCTATATGCCTAAGACATATGAGAAATGTTGCCAGTTGTCTTTTTTCATGGGTTACTAGTGATGAATCTACTTTAATTCAGTTTTCGATCAACTCCTATCTCCCAGTTCCGTTTAAGTAAAACGGAACTCGGAACCAGTTCCGAGTTCCGTTTAAGGAAATTTTCTATCATTTTAGATAAAATCATTCAATATGCCTAAGACATATGAGAAATGTTGCCTGTTGTCATTTTTCATGGGTTACTAGTGGCTAATCCACTTTAATTTAGTTTTCGATCGACTTCCATTTCCCAGTTCCGTTTAAGTAAAACGGAACTCGGAACCAGTTCCGAGTTCCGTTTAAGGAAATTTTCTATCATTTTAGATAAAATCATTCAATATGCCTAAGACATATGAATAATGTTGCCAGTTGTCATTTTTCATGGGTTACTAGTGATGAATCCACTTTAATTCAGTTTTCGATCAACTTCCATTTCCCAGTTCCGTTTAAGTAAAACGGAACTCGGAACCAGTTCCGAGTTCCGTTTAAGGAAATTTTCTATCATTTTAGATAAAATCATTCTATATGCCTAAGACATATGAATAATGTTGCCTGTTGTCTTTTTTCATGGGTTACTAGTGATGAATCCACTTTAATTCAGTTTTCGATCAACTCCTATTTCCCAGTTCCGTTTAAGTAAAACGGAACTCGGAACCAGTTCCGAGTTCCGTTTAAGGAAATTTTCTATCTATTTAGATAAAATCATTCAATATGCCTAAGACATATGAATAATGTTGCCTGTTGTCATTTTTCATGGGTTACTAGTGGCAAATCCACTTTAATTTAGTTTTCGATCAACTTCCATTTCCCAGTTCCGTTTAAGTAAAACGGAACTCGGAACCAGTTCCGAGTTCCGTTTAAGGAAATTTTCTATCATTTTAGATAAAATCATTCTATATGCCTAAGACATATGAGAAATGTTGCCTGTTGTCTTTTTTCATGGGTTACTAGTGATGAATCCACTTTAATTTAGTTTTCGATCAACTCCTATTTCCGAGTTCCGTTTAAGTAAAACGGAACTCGGAACCAGTTCCGAGTTCCGTTTAAGGAAATTTTCTATCATTTTAGATAAAATCATTCTATATGCCTAAGACATATGAGAAATGTTGCCAGTTGTCTTTTTTCATGGGTTACTAGTGATGAATCCACTTTAATTCAGTTTTCGATCAACTCCCATTTCCGAGTTCCGTTTAAGTAAAACGGAACTCGGAACCAGTTCCGAGTTCCGTTTAAGGAAATTTTCTATCATTTTAGATAAAATCATTCAATATGCCTAAGACATATGAGAAATGTTGCCTGTTGTCATTTTTCATGGGTTACTAGTGGCAAATCCACTTTAATTTAGTTTTCGATCGACTTCCATTTCCCAGTTCCGTTTAAGTAAAACGGAACTCGGAACCAGTTCCGAGTTCCGTTTAAGGAAATTTTCTATCATTTTAGATAAAATCATTCTATATGCCTAAGACATATGAGAAATGTTGCCAGTTGTCTTTTTTCATGGGTTACTAGTGATGAATCCACTTTAATTTAGTTTTCGATCAACTCCTATTTCCCAGTTCCGTTTAAGTAAAACGGAACTCGGAACCAGTTCCGAGTTCCGTTTAAGGAAATTTTCTATCTATTTAGATAAAATCATTCTATATGCCTAAGACATATGAGAAATGTTGCCTGTTGTCTTTTTTCATGGGTTACTAGTGATGAATCCACTTTAATTTAGTTTTCGATCAACTCCTATTTCCCAGTTCCGTTTAAGTAAAACGGAACTCGGAACCAGTTCCGAGTTCCGTTTAAGGAAATTTTCTATCTATTTAGATAAAATCATTCTATATGCCTAAGACATATGAGAAATGTTGCCTGTTGTCTTTTTTCATGGGTTACTAGTGATGAATCCACTTTAATTCAGTTTTCGATCAACTCCCATTTCCCAGTTCCGTTTAAGTAAAACGGAACTCGGAACCAGTTCCGAGTTCCGTTTAAGGAAATTTTCTATCTATTTAGATAAAATCATTCTATATGCCTAAGACATATGAGAAATGTTGCCAGTTGTCTTTTTTCATGGGTTACTAGTGATGAATCCACTTTAATTCAGTTTTCGATCAACTCCTATTTCCCAGTTCCGTTTAAGTAAAACGGAACTCGGAACCAGTTCCGAGTTCCGTTTAAGGAAATTTTCTATCATTTTAGATAAAATCATTCAATATGCCTAAGACATATGAATAATGTTGCCTGTTGTCATTTTTCATGGGTTACTAATGATGAATCCACTTTAATTCAGTTTTCGATCAACTTCTATTTCCCAGTTCCGTTTAAGTAAAACGGAACTCGGAACCAGTTCCGAGTTCCGTTTAAGGAAATTTTCTATCATTTTAGATAAAATCATTCAATATGCCTAAGACATATAGAAATGTTGCCTGTTGTCTTTTTTCATGGGTTACTAGTGATGAATCCACTTTAATTTAGTTTTCGATCAACTCCATTTCCCAGTTCCGTTTAAGTAAAACGGAACTCGGAACCAGTTCCGAGTTCCGTTTAAGGAAATTTTCTATCTATTTAGATAAAATCATTCTATATGCCTAAGACATATGAGAAATGTTGCCAGTTGTCTTTTTTCATGGGTTACTAGTGATGAATCCACTTTAATTCAGTTTTCGATCAACTCCTATTTCCCAGTTCCGTTTAAGTAAAACGGAACTCGGAACCAGTTCCGAGTTCCGTTTAAGGAAATTTTCTATCTATTTTAGATAAAATCATTCTATATGCCTAAGACATATGAGAAATGTTGCCTGTTGTCTTTTTTCATGGGTTACTAGTGATGAATCCACTTTAATTTAGTTTTCGATCAACTCCTATTTCCCAGTTCCGTTTAAGTAAAACGGAACTCGGAACCAGTTCCGAGTTCCGTTTAAGGAAATTTTCTATCTATTTAGATAAAATCATTCTATATGCCTAAGACATATGAGAAATGTTGCCAGTTGTCTTTTTTCATGGGTTACTAGTGATGAATCCACTTTAATTTAGTTTTCGATCAACTTCCATTTCCCAGTTCCGTTTAAGTAAAACGGAACTCGGAACCAGTTCCGAGTTCCGTTTAAGGAAATTTTCTATCTATTTAGATAAAATCATTCTATATGCCTAAGACATATGAGAAATGTTGCCAGTTGTCTTTTTTCATGGGTTACTAGTGATGAATCCACTTTAATTCAGTTTTCGATCAACTCCCATTTCCCAGTTCCGTTTAAGTAAAACGGAACTCGGAACCAGTTCCGAGTTCCGTTTAAGGAAATTTTCTATCTATTTAGATAAAATCATTCTATATGCCTAAGACATATGAGAAATGTTGCCAGTTGTCTTTTTTCATGGGTTACTAGTGATGAATCCACTTTAATTCAGTTTTCGATCAACTCCTATCTCCCAGTTCCGTTTAAGTAAAACGGAACTCGGAACCAGTTCCGAGTTCCGTTTAAGGAAATTTTCTATCATTTTAGATAAAATCATTCAATATGCCTAAGACATATGAATAATGTTGCCTGTTGTCTTTTTTCATGGGTTACTAGTGATGAATCCACTTTAATTTAGTTTTCGATCAACTCCCATTTCCCAGTTCCGTTTAAGTAAAACGGAACTCGGAACCAGTTCCGAGTTCCGTTTAAGGAAATTTTCTATCATTTTAGATAAAATCATTCTATATGCCTAAGACATATGAGAAATGTTGCCAGTTGTCTTTTTTCATCATGGGTTACTAGTGATGAATCCACTTTAATTCAGTTTTCGATCAACTCCTATTTCCCAGTTCCGTTTAAGTAAAACGGAACTCGGAACCAGTTCCGAGTTCCGTTTAAGGAAATTTTCTATCTATTTAGATAAAATCATTCTATATGCCTAAGACATATGAGAAATGTTGCCTGTTGTCTTTTTTCATGGGTTACTAGTGGCAAATCCACTTTAATTTAGTTTTCGATCGACTTCCATTTCCCAGTTCCGTTTAAGTAAAACGGAACTCGGAACCAGTTCCGAGTTCCGTTTAAGGAAATTTTCTATCATTTTAGATAAAATCATTCTATATGCCTAAGACATATGAGAAATGTTGCCTGTTGTCATTTTTCATGGGTTACTAGTGATGAATCCACTTTAATTTAGTTTTCGATCAACTTCCATTTCCCAGTTCCGTTTAAGTAAAACGGAACTCGGAACCAGTTCCGAGTTCCGTTTAAGGAAATTTTCTATCTATTTAGATAAAATCATTCTATATGCCTAAGACATATGAGAAATGTTGCCTGTTGTCTTTTTTCATGGGTTACTAGTGATGAATCCACTTTAATTCAGTTTTCGATCAACTCCCATTTCCGAGTTCCGTTTAAGTAAAACGGAACTCGGAACCAGTTCCGAGTTCCGTTTAAGGAAATTTTCTATCTATTTAGATAAAATCATTCTATATGCCTAAGACATATGAGAAATGTTGCCTGTTGTCTTTTTTCATGGTTACTAGTGATGAATCCACTTTAATTAGTTTTCGATCAACTCCTATCTCCCAGTTCCGTTTAAGTAAAACGGAACTCGGAACCAGTTCCGAGTTCCGTTTAAGGAAATTTTCTATCATTTTAGATAAAATCATTCTATATGCCTAAGACATATGAGAAATGTTGCCAGTTGTCTTTTTTCATGGGTTACTAGTGATGAATCCACTTTAATTCAGTTTTCGATCAACTCCCATTTCCGAGTTCCGTTTAAGTAAAACGGAACTCGAGTTATGTTTAAGGAAATTTTCTATCATTTTAGATAAAAGCAGTCAATGTGCTTGGGACATAATAGAATTGTTGCCTGTTCCGAGTTACGTTGAAGAATTTTTTAATGAATAGACTACGAACCAGACCTGAGTTCCGTTTAGGCCGATGCTGGCGTAGACATTGCTGTTAAAGACTGAATATCCTGATGCTTATAATCGCATCGCAATACGGGTGCCTTTTAGTAATCAGGTTGTCCGTCTGCCTGTCGATCGGTCCGTCCGTCTGTATGGTTGTCTGTCCGCCTGTCCGTCCGGCTGTCTCGCTTTTTGTTACCACTATTTATCAAAAGACAAGGAACTGTTTCAAATTTCATTTGTAGGTTACCCCGGCGCCCATGTTTTGTATACTGCATTTTGGGACCAATTGGTCAACATGATGGCCGATAAGCATATATTTTGGATTTTGATAGTTGAAAATTGTTACCCTTTTATCTTAGAAAGTACCAACTGGATCGGTCTCAAATTTTATAGGTAGATTTCCCTTAGGATCTTGTTGTGCATATGACATTTTTGGATAGATCTATTAAAACAATGGCTCTGAAGGACATTAGTTGTCGATGGGCCATAAAACTCGTTCAAGCAAATTCATCAAGATGGCCAAGAGGCAGCCATCTTGTATTTTGATATTTACAGTTTAAAAAAAAGAAAAGATCTCTTTTTCCATTGTCAGAAATATATACTACTTTGGTAGGCGCCGATAATTCTCTGGGACCTTTTGTACTATACTGTCATCAATCTTTTTCGAGTGATAGCTTCAATTGTATATTCCATTTTCTAATCGTAATGTAGATTGAGCGGGGCCTTTTCTGATATGTCAGTGTTTTAGTTTTTTTACAGGAATCGTCTTTTGAACCTTCAATAACATAAAGTCACAGTAAAATTCTATATATCGTCGATTTCTTAAACGGAGCCAATAACGAGGTCCCCGTTCCGTTTTAGATTACATGTATACCAAAAATAGGAACCAGACCTGAGTTCCTTTTAACCCCACGCTTGCAAATTCCATGTTAAAGCTGACGATGCAAGTTAAAAAATATATATTTGAGATTTAAAACAATTTTTTTTTCAAATATCGTTTCTGAGACAACCCTTTGCGTTTCTAAGGACGGGCAGTCGCCATTTTGTTTTAACTCTGCTTGGATAGAAAACGCCTACCGGCCCCTAAATAAAGCGCATGGATCGACACACTTGCGCTCTATCATGTACATATAGACCTAGCAGTTGTCCACTGTGTATCACCTACTAATACGTAAAAAAACACTTACCTGTAAATCTGTGTAGGGCTTATTTTAGCAAGAATACATGTCAAATCCTCTAAGTTGTCATTTAGATGCTTGTCATAACCTAATTACAATCACTGGATTGCAGCTCCACAGACGTCATCAGCCAGGTCCACCTCTCCTTGAACGTTTCGACTTTGAACGTCCTCAAGATGGCGAGTCGACAAAGGTTGGCCAAATCACTGCCCGTCTGTGGATAGTGTCCAGCTCATGTGTTGTCGTCTCCACCACAGCCAGCTGGACGACTTCTCTGCTGTTCTTGACAGTCGGTCCACTGCTGCTTTTCTGTCTCTGCCCTTCACACCCAGTGCTGCAAACATGCTTCATGTGGAATGTGCAGGTAATCCTCTGCATACTATCTCCACTCTAGGGCCCCGATGTCTCCTACAAATTCTTCATACTTCCCCTTCTTTCGCTCAAATGCCTCCTCACATCTTTCTTCCCATGGAACTGTCAATTCCACAGTGACCATTTTCTTTCTTTCCCTGCGTTGACCATATGAGGATATCTGGACGCAGATTGGTCTGGATGATTTCGGGGGATGCCAGTCTTCTGTCTAAATCGACCCTCATCTCCCAGTTCTGTGCGCCGTCAAGGATACCCCCCTGGTGAACAGTTGAAGAAGTGTGTCCTCCCTCCCCGCCTCGTACAAAGTTGATGAATGTACAACCCTTAACAGGCTTCCGCTTCTAATCCTCTCCCTCTCCAGGATGTCAGCCAGTTCATTTAGCACCTTGTCATGGCGCCATCTGTAGCGTCCTTGCGTAAGGGCGACATTGTATCCTGATAGTACAAGCGCAAGGTTCCCTGGTCGGTTGCACAATGGACAGTCTGGAGTCTCAGTCAAGCCCCACCTATGAAGGTTAGTAGGCGAGGGAAGCAGGTCGTAAACTGACCTCAGCAGGAACTGGATTCGGCAAGGTTCCATAAGCCAGATGTCCGACCAAGACAGTCTTCTGTCTTTAGTTCCCCACCTCGTCCATGCTCCCTGGGCTCCCAATATCCACCACTTTGGCCTTCCTGATTTCCTCCTCCATTTTCCTGATGTTGTCCTGTACCATCTTCCTCTTGCCGGCTTTTTCTGATGTCCCCCAGCGCTGCACATGACTTGTACCCAGTCCCTGGCATCATACGCACGTTGTACCAACGATGCATTGATGTCTCAGTCGGCTCTCATCTGCCTCTACTGCGTTGCTTGCAGACCATTTTCCTCCCCGTTCTCGTCTCTATGCCCGCGAATCTGATGTTATCGTCTTTTGAGTGCCTCACAGTCATCTCCTGTCTTGCCTTAATCACCTTGAACTCCTCAACCAGTGATGAAATTGGGAGCTGTACAGGCCCAACGCTCGTGAAGCTTGGGGGTACTGCTAGCCATCTTCGCAAGAACTTGCTGATGGTTCTTTCCAGTGCCTCTACTGTCGTTGTTGTAACCTCATACAATGTGCGCGGCCACGTCAGACGAATCCTGGGATCCACGGAACCAGACCTGAGTTCCTTTTAACCCCATGCTTGCAAATTCCATGTTAAAGCTGACGATGCAAGTTTAAAAAAAATATACATTTGAGATTTAAAACAATAATTTTTTTTCAAATATCGTTTCTGAGATAACCCTTTGCGTTTCTAAGGACGGGCAGTCGCCATTTTGTATTAACTCTGCTTGGATAGAACACGCCTACCGGCCCCTAAATAAAGCGCATGGATCAACACACTTGCGCTCAGTCATGTACATATAGACCTAGCAGCTGTCCATTGTGTATCACCTACTAATACGTAAAAATTCCACTTACCTGTAAATCTGTGTGGGGCTTATTTTAGCAAGAATACATGTCAAATCCTCTAAGTTGTCATTTAGATGCTTGACAAAATAAAATTCCAACACAAGTGAATAGAAATCCAAATTGATAATCCGTCCACAAATCTCCACGTATATCATCGTACTCGATGCTCTCGACTGGCTATATACACGTGACGTAGCTGTCCCAAACGGGCGACAACTACCAAGGACACAAACGTGTCGATGTAAGTGTAAATTTTGTATATATTGAAGTGTTTTATTAGTTCGTATTATACATATTTTGGGATCTAGCTGACAACACATTTATGTATTTCTTCATTGAAATCTTGTCAGGTGAGTGCAATGTTTATCTTCAGTTTGACATTGTTATTTGCAATATCACGGCATGTGTATCTTAGACCAGGTATGTTTAGAATGATGCACGTGTGTCAAGTCCCGTGCTTTTTTATAAGGGGTGGCCAGTGGTGGTTACTAAGCAGAGCAAAAGAAAAATGGCTGCCACTTTCTTGGATACGGCACCGTTATACAATGTAACTAGGGGATATCTCAAAAACAATTTTCGAAAAAAATATTTCATTATATATATACATGTATATTTATTTAGTTTCAAATGCATGCTTTTCAACTTGCATTGTCAGCTTTAAGTTTACGTGCTTTTTACTGGCCAATGAGCGGAGTTCGTTTATTATGATTCCCAAATGTTTAATTAGAATATTTTATTGGACAATTTTGACGTTTTCTTATCCAACAAGGAATAACAGTCAAGGTCATTCATATTTAAACTCTTTTGAAGACGAATTCTTCTTCATCTCGCACGCATGGGTTAGCCAAACCGCATGACCTCTGGCCTAGAATCAGAGCATATCGGGATATACTTTATGCAGCCAGTAGCCGTTTTCGAGGAAATCAACCACACCGAAGATTTCGCATGCGACACGCTGATTTGAATGAGGACTCGGTCCTTTCTGTCTTGTTTTGAAGAAAATTCAGACATTGAAGGCCATTACCTCGCAGGGGTCAGCACCACCCAAGAAGAAGGCTAGATCTTCAGCTCCCAAGTGTACTGTGCGGTCGAAGTCAAAGCCTTGCTTCAAGGGCAACAGAAGAAGGAAGGGTAAGAAGAATATAAACCCTCAAGGGGACAGGGAGAAAAAGTTCCTGATTAATTTTCCCCTCCTTGATCGTTCCATACGAAAGGTCTCTTCTGGAGAACTCAGATACAGCTCCTTCTCCTGCAGATGAGTCTTCGGGTTAGGAAACAATTTCCACCTAGGAGGGTCTCTATCTTCCTCGTCACCATCTTGTTGTAGCAGATCGGCTGTTCGCCTTTCTCCCAAAGTCATTAGAAGGAAATCACACACGAGATCCACCATTTGCGTCAAGGTTTATCATCTTTCATCCATCGGGGGATCCAGAAAAAGCACTTGCCATTCAGGAGGAAGTAAGGACCACGCTTTAAAAGGGTGCGGTCGAGAAGGTACCTATGGTAGAATATACATCCGGCTTCTATTCAAGAATGTTTCTTATCCACAAGAAGTTGGGAGCGTCCCATCAGAAGCTGCTAGTTTTTACGGGATTTCTGCACTACGGGGAAGACATGTTCACATCTATTCTATGGAGCGGAACACCCGTCTGGTCCTGAAACGTTTGATCAAAGTCGACTTCATTCCTTCAAGACTCCGAGATGTACCCTTCCAGGACTTTGTCTTCAGAAACCGTTTCAACACAATTCAGGGTATTGTCCTTCCACCTTTGGAGAAATTTGAAAATGCCTCTTACTTTCATCTCGGCTGGTCCAACGTCAATATTCGTTGGTTTCAGTGTTTTGTGTTATATCAACGCATGGGGTTTTTCGGTGGTGTACTCTGAAAGGCAATTTAAAATATCCTGCAGGGGGTTTCGTTGTGTAGGCCAGCTCCAACCATGACCATGTTCACGGATGCGTTCATGTGAAGGTTGTTGGCTTACCTTGACAGAGCACAACGACATGCTGGAGATGATGGCTTTTCTGTTTGCTCTGCATGCTTAACAGAAGATTCTGCATTACAAGGGGGGTTTGTGTGACTACGAACAACTCTACAGATGTCGCGTATATAGAGAGAAAGGGAGATACGATATCACGTCCTTTGTGCCCTCGCTATCCGTATTTCCGTATTCTTCCCATCTGTCAGGAAATGCAGTTGACTATTTTAGACAAGCATCTTCCAGGAAGGTTGAATGATCTGGCGGATAATCTCTCCAGGCGCCACTGGCCGGTTCTAACAGAACGGCAGCTAAATCCTTCGATCTTCGAGGGCATTTGTCATGCTTGGAAAATGCCTCACATAAACCTTTTTGCCACTTTCCTGAATAACCAGTTGCCAACCTTTGTCTCTCAGTGCCAAACCAAATGGCTTGGGCTGTGGACGCACTATCTCTGAATTGGTAGGAATTGCATGCTTATGCAGTCCCGTCAATGCATGCTTATGTATCCCCGTCATTCAACCTGGTGGACAGGGTTCTACATATCGAAAGCATCATTGTCCCTCCTTCCGATAGCGCCACTGTGTCCGAGACAACACTGGTTTCCGGAGCTCTTGTCGTTTCTGGTGGATGTTCTCTGGTTTTCCCACCCAGAATCATTCTCCTGCGCAAGCCTAGGCCCGAGACGTTACATTCACGTCCTGAGATCCTCTACCTTCACTCATGGAAGTTTTTTCATGAGTCCTCTCTCAGACAGGCTTTTATTCGGATATGTCAGCTCGCATCGCCCGATCAATTAGGTCTTCCTCTTCTGCCGTCTACCAGTCACGATGAAAGATCTTCTGTGAGTGGTGTATCTTCAGAAACATTGATCCGGTCATGGCCTCTGCCCAGCTGCTTGCGAGTTTCCTTATTCTTGTCGACTAGTGAGAGCGCCATCCTGTCCCTGGTAGTATTGCAGACTATCGCACAGATACACATATACTGCCAGTGTACTTTTCATGGTAGACCAGAGGTAGAAACTTCCATTTCTTTGTCTGCCTTGATTTGGGGGTTCAGTCTCGACAGGCATATGGTACAGTAGTTAGCTCCACAGTGGAACATAGAACACGTGTTTATGGGGGCACCATAATGTTTGTAACGTTTAAGACTGTGTTCCTTCTTACTCATGCCTGATGCCGCGGGAGGAGTGATATATATGCATTGCCTATTCGCTCTTCGCGCCTTCGTTGGGCTAGAGATACCTCTGCCATTACCATTCTCACTTATCATGTCGTTTCTCCTCGATGGGTCCTTGTTCCATGACATCATCTGCCGGTTGACGTGGTCAGTCTGCTTTCACTGACCTTCACTGTCTCTGTCCTCCCAATCAGATGGGCGGATTTCCTTGGGTGCGGTTGTGGTGACTCAGTCTCTGACTGCTCCTCCTCAGTAGACATTATATACATTTGTGGTTTTTAACTGTATACGAGCAGGTTTCACAATGGTGCACCTCTTTTCACAAGGAGGTATATCCATTTTGTATTCCTTTCCTTCGGGGGTTAATTTGCCATTTGACTAGGCTGACTTGCTTCGGACTCTCTACTACGGAAAGACGCTTTCGTATACTAAAGTTGTGGTAGCGTATTGCTGAACTGAAATTGAGATTTTTCAGTGAAAAACCAATTTTCACAATGTAATACTTTATGGGGTCCCACAGTAGTTTATCACCTTTCCTCCTCAGTCATTTTCCTCTTATGGCTACATAAAGATTTTAGAAGAAGGGATACCACTCTATGTTACTCTCGTCAAATACGAGATAAGGTACGGTAGGGTAACGGGGTTCACAAATCTTATTTTTGTCAAGGCTACAAAGATTGGACAGATAGCGTGTTTTTACATTCTAAACGTATGGTTAATATTACTGTATATCTTGAAGAGTGGTTTTACATTGATACACCTCAAATGTACATATGAAAGACTTCTTCTCTGAATCTAAGCACGGGATATATGTCATATTGCAATGGTAGCATCTTTATTGGATGGGGATTCAAAATTATGCAAATGGTGTGGCTGACGTCCTTGGGTTCAGACCCCCCGTTTATAAAAAAAAATGGTTCCACATCTCTCCAATGAAGCTTTAGACTAAATTAAAACTTTTCTTCATTCCTACAGAAGAAAATGGATTTTAAAGAATTTGCAATACTTCCACTACTAGTCCTCGCTCCTCAGGCCTCCTGGGGGCCAGGGCCACCGTTCACACAAGGAAGCTTCAGCCGAATTTTCGTCAAAATTCATTAAGCAATTCAGGACTAGTAGAGATTTTTGTGAAAAAGTTGACAGACGAAGGACTGACAACGGAAACCGGAGGCCGCGGTATAACATAAGCTCACCGGCCCTTCGGGTCAGGTGAGCTGTTGCACGAAACTCGGGTTTGGTTTCTAGTTTAGTAAAAGGTTCAACGAAACTCAGGTTTGTGTGTCAGCTTCGTTTAAAAACTCAACGCTATAGAGATTTCCACTGTTTATCGATGATAAATGCTTCAATTACAATTAATTGATTACATTTGTAATTACGCATCTTATCATAAGAAGAATTAATAATAAACAGAACCCCGCTCGCTGATCAAGGATGCAAGCATGAGGTTAAACGGAACTCGGGTCTAGTTCCGAGTTACGTTTAAGCTTAAACGGAACTGGGGTATGGGTGTTAGATATGTTTCAGAAAATATATTATGTGCTAAAGTGATTAATTCTGAGTTGTATCATTGCAGCAAAATCCAGAGTTCGATTCCAATATACAATATGTAATTAAACATGCAATTTGAGGTAGGAAACCTATTAAACGGAACTCGGCTCGTTGCAAAGTATTCGTGTTAAACGGACTCGGGTCTGGTTCCTAGTTCCGTTTTACTTAAACGGAACTCGGAACTGGAAGTCGATCGAAAACTAAATCAATGTGGATCCACCAATAGTAATCCATGAAAAAAGCCAACAGACAACATTTCTAATATGTCCAAAGCACATTGACTGTTTTCATCTAAAATGATAGAGAATTTCCTTAAACGGAACTCGGAACTGGTTCCTAGTTCCGTTTTACTTAAACGGAACTGGGAAATAGGAGTTGATCGAAAACTGAATTAAAGTGGATTCATCACTAGTAACCCATGAAAAAAGACAACAGGCAACATTTCTCATATGTCTTAGGCATATAGAATGATTTTATCTAAATAGAGGGAAAATTTCCTTAAACGGAACACCGAACTGGTTCCGAGTTCCGTTTTACTTAAACGGAACTCGGAAATGGGAGTTGATCGAAAACTGAATTAAAGTGGATTCATCACTAGTAACCCATGAAAAAAGACAACAGGCAACATTTCTCATATGTCTTAGGCATATAGAATGATTTTATCTAAAATGATAGAAAATTTCCTTAAACGGAACTCGGAACTGGTTCCGAGTTCCGTTTTACTTAAACGGAACTGGGAAATGGAAGTCGATCAAAACTAAATTAAAGTGGATTTACACTAGTAACCCATAAAAAAGACAACAGGCAACATTTCTCATATGTCTTGGCATATTGAATGATTTTATCTAAAATGATAGAAAATTTCCTTAAACGGAACTCGGAACTGGTTCCGAGTTCCGTTTTACTTAAACGGAACTGGAAAATGGAAGTCGATCGAAAACTAAATTAAAGTGGATTTGCCACTAGTAACCCATGAAAAATGACAACAGGCAACATTATTCATATGTCTTAGGCATATTGAATGATTTTATCTAAAATGATAGAAAATTTCCTTAAACGGAACTCGGAACTGGTTCCGAGTTCCGTTTTACTTAAACGGAACTCGGAAATGGAAGTTGATCGAAAACTAAATTAAAGTGGATTTGCCACTAGTAACCCATGAAAAAAGACAACAGGCAACATTTCTCATATGTCTTAGGCATATAGAATGATTTTATCTAAAATGATAGAAAATTTCCTTAAACGGAACTCGGAACTGGTTCCGAGTTCCGTTTTACTTAAACGGAACTGGGAGATAGGAGTTGATCGAAAACTAAATTAAAGTGGATTTATCACTAGTAACCCATGAAAAAAGACAACAGGCAACATTTCTCATATGTCTTTGGCATATTGAATGATTTTATCTAAAATGATAGAAAATTTCCTTAAACGGAACTCGGAACTGGTTCCGAGTTCCGTTTTACTTAAACGGAACTGGGAAATGGAAGTCGATCGAAAACTAAATTAAAGTGGATTCATCACTAGTAACCCATGAAAAAAAGACAACAGGCAACATTTCTCATATGTCTTAGGCATATTGAATGATTTTATCTAAAATGATAGAAAATTTCCTTAAACGGAACTCGGAACTGGTTCCGAGTTCCGTTTTACTTAAACGGAACTGGGAAATGGAAGTCGATCGAAAACTAAATTAAAGTGGATTTGCCACTAGTAACCCATGAAAAATGACAACAGGCAACATTTCTCATATGTCTTAGGCATATTGAATGATTTTATCTAAAATGATAGAAAATTTCCTTAAACGGAACTCGGAACTGGTTCCGAGTTCCGTTTTACTTAAACGGAACTGGGAAATGGGAGTTGATCGAAAACTAAATTAAAGTGGATTTACCACTAGTAACCCATTAAAAATGACAACAGGCAACATTACTCATATGTCTTTAGGCATATTGAATGATTTTATCTAAAATGATAGAAAATTTCCTTAAACGGAACTCGGAACTGGTTCCGAGTTCCGTTTTACTTAAACGGAACTGGGAAATGGAGTTGATCGAAAACTAAATTAAAGTGGATTTGCCACTAGTAACCCATGAAAAAGACAACAGGCAACATTTCTCATATGTCTTAGGCATATTGAATGATTTTATCTAAAATGATAGAAAATTTCCTTAAACGGAACTCGGAACTGGTTCCGAGTTCCGTTTTACTTAAACGGAACTGGGAAATGGAAGTTGATCGAAAACTAAATTAAAGTGGATTTGCCACTAGTAACCCATGAAAAAAGACAACAGGCAACATTTCTTCATATGTCTTAGGCATATTGAATGATTTTATCTAAAATGATAGAAAATTTCCTTAAACGGAACTCGGAACTGGTTCCGAGTTCCGTTTTACTTAAACGGAACTGGGAAATGGAAGTCGATCGAAAACTAAATTAAAGTGGATTTGCCACTAGTAACCCATGAAAAATGACAACAGGCAACATTATTCATATGTCTTAGGCATATTGAATGATTTTATCTAAAATGATAGAAAATTTCCTTAAACGGAACTCGGAACTGGTTCCGAGTTCCGTTTTACTTAAACGGAACTGGGAGATAGGAGTTGATCGAAAACTGAATTAAAGTGGATTCATCACTAGTAACCCATGAAAAAAGACAACTGGCAACATTTCTCATATGTCTTAGGCATATAGAATGATTTTATCTAAAATGATAGAAAATTTCCTTAAACGGAACTCGGAACTGGTTCCGAGTTCCGTTTTACTTAAACGGAACTGGGAAATGGGAGTTGATCGAAAACTAAATTAAAGTGGATTTGCCACTAGTAACCCATGAAAAATGACAACAGGCAACATTTCTCATATGTCTTAGGCATATTGAATGATTTTATCTAAAATGATAGAAAATTTCCTTAAACGGAACTCGGAACTGGTTCCGAGTTCCGTTTTACTTAAACGGAACTGGGAAATGGAAGTCGATCGAAAACTAAATTAAAGTGGATTTGCCACTAGTAACCCATGAAAAATGACAACAGGCAACATTATTCATATGTCTTAGGCATATTGAATGATTTTATCTAAAATGATAGAAAATTTCCTTAAACGGAACTCGGAACTGGTTCCGAGTTCCGTTTTACTTAAACGGAACTGGGAAATGGAAGTCGATCGAAAACTAAATTAAAGTGGATTTGCCACTAGTAACCCATGAAAAAAGACAACAGGCAACATTTTCTCATATGTCTTAGGCATATTGAATGATTTTATCTAAAATGATAGAAAAATTTCCTTAAACGGAACTCGGAACTGGTTCCGAGTTCCGTTTTACTTAAACGGAACTGGGAAATGGAAGTCGATCGAAAACTAAATTAAAGTGGATTTGCCACTAGTAACCCATGAAAAAAGACAACAGGCAACATTTTCATATGTCTTAGGCATATTGAATGATTTTATCTAAAATGATAGAAAATTTCCTTAAACGGAACTCGGAACTGGTTCCGAGTTCCGTTTTACTTAAACGGAACTGGGAAATGGAAGTCGATCGAAAACTAAATTAAAGTGGATTTGCCACTAGTAACCCATGAAAAATGACAACAGGCAACATTATTCATATCTTAGGCATATTGAATGATTTTATCTAAAATGATAGAAAATTTCCTTAAACGGAACTCGGAACTGGTTCCGAGTTCCGTTTTACTTAAACGGAACTGGGAAATGGAAGTTGATCGAAAAACTAAATTAAAGTGGATTTACCACTAGTAACCCATGAAAAAAGACAACAGGCAACATTTCTCATATGTCTTAGGCATATAGAATGATTTTATCTAAAATGATAGAAAATTTCCTTAAACGGAACTCGGAACTGGTTCCGAGTTCCGTTTTACTTAAACGGAACTGGGAAATGGAAGTGATCGAAAACTAAATTAAAGTGGATTTGCCACTAGTAACCCATGAAAAAAGACAACAGGCAACATTTTTCATATGTCTTAGGCATATTGAATGATTTTATCTAAAATGATAGAAAATTTCCTTAAACGGAACTCGGAACTGGTTCCGAGTTCCGTTTTACTTAAACGGAACTGGGAAATGGAGTTGATCGAAAACTAAATTAAAGTGGATTGCCACTAGTAACCCATGAAAAAAGACAACAGGCAACATTTTCATATGTCTTAGGCATATTGAATGATTTTATCTAAAATGATAGAAAATTTCCTTAAACGGAACTCGGAACTGGTTCCGAGTTCCGTTTTACTTAAACGGAACTGGGAAATGGAAGTCGATCGAAAACTAAATTAAAGTGGATTTGCCACTAGTAACCCATGAAAAATGACAACAGGCAACATTTCTCATATGTCTTTGGCATATTGAATGATTTTATCTAAAATGATAGAAAATTTCCTTAAACGGAACTCGGAACTGGTTCCGAGTTCCGTTTTACTTAAACGGAACTGGGAAATGGAAGTCGATCGAAAACTAAATTAAAGTGGATTTGCCACTAGTAACCCATGAAAAATGACAACAGGCAACATTTCTCATATGTCTTAGGCATATTGAATGATTTTATCTAAAATGATAGAAAATTTCCTTAAACGGAACTCGGAACTGGTTCCGAGTTCCGTTTTACTTAAACGGAACTGGGAGATAGGAGTTGATCAAAAACTAAATTAAAGTGGATTTGCCACTAGTAACCCATGAAAAAAGACAACTGGCAACATTTCTCATATGTCTTAGGCATATTGAATGATTTTATCTAAAATGATAGAAAATTTCCTTAAACGGAACTCGGAACTGGTTCCGAGTTCCGTTTTACTTAAACGGAACTGGGAAATGGAAGTCGATCGAAAACTAAATTAAAGTGGATTTGCCACTAGTAACCCATGAAAAATGACAACAGGCAACATTATTCATATGTCTTAGGCATATTGAATGATTTTATCTAAAATGATAGAAAATTTCCTTAAACGGAACTCGGAACTGGTTCCGAGTTCCGTTTTACTTAAACGGAACTGGGAAATGGAAGTCGATCGAAAACTAAATTAAAGTGGATTTGCCACTAGTAACCCATGAAAAATGACAACAGGCAACATTATTCATATGTCTTAGGCATATTGAATGATTTTATCTAAAATGATAGAAAATTTCCTTAAACGGAACTCGGAACTGGTTCCGAGTTCCGTTTTACTTAAACGGAACTGGGAGATAGGAGTTGATCGAAAACTGAATTAAAGTGGATTCATCACTAGTAACCCATGAAAAAAGACAACAGGCAACATTTCTCATATGTCTTAGGCATATAGAATGATTTTATCTAAAATGATAGAAAATTTCCTTAAACGGAACTCGGAACTGGTTCCGAGTTCCGTTTTACTTAAACGGAACTGGGAAATGGAAGTCGATCGAAAACTAAATTAAAGTGGATTTGCCACTAGTAACCCATGAAAAATGACAACAGGCAACATTATTCATATGTCTTAGGCATATTGAATGATTTATCTAAAATGATAGAAAATTTCCTTAAACGGAACTCGGAACTGGTTCCGAGTTCCGTTTTACTTAAACGGAACTGGGAGATAGGAGTTGATCGAAAACTGAATTAAAGTGGATTCATCACTAGTAACCCATGAAAAAAGACAACAGGCAACATTTCTCATATGTCTTAGGCATATAGAATGATTTTATCTAAAATGATAGAAAATTTCCTTAAACGGAACTCGGAACTGGTTCCGAGTTCCGTTTTACTTAAACGGAACTGGGAAATGGAAGTCGATCGAAAACTAAATTAAAGTGGATTTGCCACTAGTAACCCATGAAAAAAGACAACTGGCAACATTATTCATATGTCTTAGGCATATTGAATGATTTTATCTAAAATGATAGAAAATTTCCTTAAACGGAACTCGGAACTGGTTCCGAGTTCCGTTTTACTTAAACGGAACTCGGAAATGGAAGTCGATCGAAAACTAAATTAAAGTGGATTTGCCACTAGTAACCCATGAAAAATGACAACAGGCAACATTATTCATATGTCTTAGGCATATTGAATGATTTTATCTAAAATGATAGAAAATTTCCTTAAACGGAACTCGGAACTGGTTCCGAGTTCCGTTTTACTTAAACGGAACTGGGAGATAGGAGTTGATCAAAAACTGAATTAAAGTAGATCCATCACTAGAAACCCATGAAAAAAGACAACTGGCAACATTTCTCATATGTCTTAGGCATATAGAATGATTTTATCCAAAATGATAGAAAATTTCCTTAAACGGAACTCGGAACTGGTTCCGAGTTCCGTTTTACTTAAACGGAACTGGGAAATGGAAGTCGATCGAAAACTAAAATAAAGTGGATTTGCCACTAGTAACCCATAAGAAATGACAACTGGCAACATTATTCATATGTCTTAGGCATATTGAATGATTTTATCTAAAATGATAGAAAATTTCCTTAAACGGAACTCGGAACTGGTTCCGAGTTCCGTTTTACTTAAACGGAACTGGGAAATGGAAGTCGATCGAAAACTAAATTAAAGTGGATTTGCCACTAGTAACCCATGAAAAATGACAACAGGCAACATTATTCATATGTCTTAGGCATATTGAATGATTTTATCTAAAATGATAGAAAATTTCCTTAAACGGAACTCGGAACTGGTTCCGAGTTCCGTTTTACTTAAACGGAACTCGGAAATGGGAGTTGATCGAAAACTGAATTAAAGTGGATTCATCACTAGTAACCCATGAAAAAAGACAACAGGCAACATTTCTCATATGTCTTAGGCATATAGAATGATTTTATCTAAATAGATGGAAAATTTCCTTAAACGGAACTCGGAACTGGTTCCGAGTTCCGTTTTACTTAAACGGAACTGGGAGATAGGAGTTGATCAAAAACTGAATTAAAGTAGATCCATCACTAGTAACCCATGAAAAAAGACAACAGGCAACATTTCTCATATGTCTTAGGCATATAGAATAATTTTATCCAAAATGATAGAAAATTTCCTTAAACGGAACTCGGAACTGGTTCCGAGTTCCGTTTTACTTAAACGGAACTGAGAAATAAGAATTGATCGAAAACTAAATTAAAGTGGATTCCTCACTTGTAACCCACGAAAAAAGACAACAGGCAACATTGTTCATATGTCTTAGGCATATTGAATGATTTTATCTAAAATGATGGAAAATTTCCTTAAACGGAACTCGGAACTGGTTCCGAGTTCCGTTTTACTTAAACGGAACTGGGAAATAGGTGTTGATCGAAAACTAAATTAAAGTGGATTGATCACTAGTAACCCATGAAAAAAGACAACAGGCAACATTTCTATTATGTCCAAAGCACATTGACAACTTTTATCTAATAAGATAGAGAATTTCCTTAAACGGAACTCGGAACTGGTTCCGAGTTCCGTTTTACTTAAACGGAAATAGATGTTATTTGAAAACGTATTTAAACTAGCTCTATCACAAATTATCCAATGAAAAAACACAAAGAAAAACATTTGTAAAATGAAAACATTTGTAATATCATATAGACCGCACAATTTTAAAAACCACTTTTTAAATTATTTGACCGTTATGTATAGGCGTAAGTATACACTGCAAATATTCATAAGACACCAGATAAGGAGTTCATAGCGTGATATTGCCCATCTGGTTTAACATAATTTCCAAAACGGGAACTGAAAGTCGAATGGAAATATAAAGCCCTATATCTCATCACTTGGTATAAACGTTAGACGCTATTTACCATCACTTTGGGATACATAAGGCATAATACATAAGGCCCTATATCCCATCATTTGGGATACATAAGCCCTATATCCCATCACTTAGTATACATTAGGCGCTATACCTCATCACTTGGTATACATAAGGCGCTATATCCCATCACTTGGGATACATTAGGCGCTATATCCCATCATTTGGGATACATAAGCCCTATATCCCATCACTTGGGATACATTAGGCCCTATATCCCATCACTTGGGATACGTTAGGCGCTATATACCATCACTTGGGATACATAAGGCCCTTTATCCCATCATTTGGGATACATAAGCCCTATATCCCATCATTTGGTATACATTAGGCGCTATATATCATCACTTGGGATACATAAGCCCTATATCCCATCACTTGGGATATATTAGGCCCTATATCCCATCACTTGGGTTACATAAGGCGCTATATCCCATTACTTGGGATACATTAGGCCTATATCCCATTACTTGGGATACATTAGGCGCTATATCCCATTACTTGGGATACATTAGGCGCTTTATTTCCGATATTACTGCCAACGTTTATGTCTTTAAAGACGTTAATAATGATATGGCTTTATAACATTCCTTAGACATATTATTCTGTTCTGGTCAAGCTTTAATCAAAACTTGTGGTTTGTAAACCTAGTTCAGGCATGAAAGACAGTCAACTTCTGAAAACAGATAGCTGTTGTATTAACGAAATCAATATACGAGTGAAATCTAACCTTATTATGTCTTACTCCAGGGGCATTCAGTAATACTTCACCAGCGATATTAATCTTTAACAAACATGATAGATGTATTCCGACTTAGAGGGCCAACAGTGACAGTTTACTTTAAAATCTCAAATTTTGTTTTGACCTTTATTAAAGTCAACAAATGCATATTGATTTTAGTAAATATGGCTTTGGACATAAATTCCCTAGGGAATCCCCATGTGTTACCCGTTAACCCCCGCCACTATACATGAGCTTACAGCATTGTATGCCGTATGTATGTACTCAACCACACATAATACTCCAAGATCACGTTGTCACTTCTCAAAAACCCGGCTTCAGTTTAAATGCTTTTATCAGGGGATCAAATTTTTAAAGGGACAATTTTGATAAATTTTGATTTATGGCCACGTGAATTATATTTATGCCCTTGTTTCTTATGTTTAAAATTAACGCATTTCCTAGCGACATTGAAGAGATGCTGTTAAGGACACTACAGTATGCTTAACAGCGATTGAGGTATCTTTGACAAATGTCAATAAATATTCAACCAAACTAGGCGCCAGTTTGCGAGGAGAAGGGTAGTGTTTACATTTTGACATTGATAGAGAGATTTATACTTTACAAATAAGTACAATCATGACTTCAAAAGCAATTATAAATCATTCCAAATCCACATCTCATTATTCAAACGATATGCATTTGACATAAAAGTTTTAAATGGCAGCAGTAATTACATAGATATTATCAAAAACGACCTGCTGAAATGAGAAGTTCTCTGTTTCTATGCAGTAAAAAACATTGATGTATATCAATTTATATTGGAATAGAAAACCTTAATCTGTGGTTAAGTTTAATGTCAGCCCCATTGTTATCACTGGAAACAAGCATTTAAACAAATCAATAATGTGATAAAACATTACATACTGATCTGAAGTTTGATTATAATTCAGAGTTTTAACGCGAGTATTGCATTGACACTCTGGTTTTTTATATATGAATAAGCAGTGCAATTTCAATAATTAAATTTTAAGAGCAATCATTGCTTTCATGTTGCTCTATGTTTAAAATCAAACAATATGATACACCCACCCATCTAGAAAATAGTCAATATTGCAATTATGTGGGAGAAGGTTAAATACATTTCTTGCTTTTCCATTTTCCACATTGTGAAAATATGCCAACTTACCACTTCACATCTCACATAATGCAAACAAATATAAAATATGGCGAAGAATACTCTAGAATATTTCTATACTAAATAATGACCTAGTATATTTCTAAAATAACGTTCACTTAAACTGAGAATACTTATATCTCCTAGTCAAAAGGATTGTTCAGAATTCATTTATTTATTTGTTTTCGTTTATTTAAATAAGCGGGTTTTTTACGTATAGTTTTACAAAGATGTAATACTGTAAAAGTAGTTTTATTCGCGGTGTGAAAATGTTCGCTATTTTTCTTAGATCTCCTTGTATATATTATCCTATGTAAACAAATCAGCAGATGCAAATCTTAACATATATCGTTTGGGGGTCTATTTTAAAGCAGATCAATTATCGCGCACTTTGACTGCCGGGTGACGTCACTTACACAGAAAGGGATGACGTCACGTACCTGGCTATTTTAGGATAGCGTGGTCGTTGTTTATTCCTTCTCATTGTAAAATGTTCTACTAGTCAGTATTTAACGCGCAATCATCCATACTAGTCAGTATTTAACGCGCAATCATCCATACTAGTCAGTATTTAACGCGCAATCATCCATACTAGTCAGTATTTAACGCGCAATCATCCATACTAGTCAGTATTTAACGCGCAATCATCCATACTAGTCAGTATTTAACGCGCAATCATCCATACTAGTCAGTATTTAACGCGCAATCATCCATACTAGTCAGTATTTAACGCGCAATCATCCATACTAGTCAGTATTTAACGCGCAATCATCCATACTAGTCAGTATTTAACGCGCAATCATCCATACTAGTCAGTATTTAACGCGCAATCAATGTTCTACTAGTCCGTATTTAACGCGCAATCATCCATACTAGTCAGTATTTAACGCGCAATCATCCATACTAGTCAGTATTTAACGCGCAATCATCCATACTAGTCAGTATTTAACGCGCAATCATCCATACTAGTCAGTATTTAACGCGCAATCATCCATACTAGTCAGTATTTAACGCGCAATCATCCATACTAGTCAGTATTTAACGCGCAATCAAAGTATCCATATTTGGAGATCAACCCTAAAATATTTACAAAACGTTGCTGGCAACTTTATAACTGCGGAAATGTCATCGTAAGGAACGCTTTGGGTCACCTGACTGTTAAACGGACGATGATATCAGTGATAACAATTTTGATGGACACTAAAAAATACAGTGTTTCCTATTTTTAATGGAATAATTTTTGTCATTTGTAAAATTCATTAAAATAATTTAAATTACTATTTTTCAACATCATATGTATTTTTTTTCTTTTATCCAAGCCACGAAGTGACTTACATTAAAAAATAAACAGAATTTACAAATTGTTTTAAAACTTTGCCATTTTATTTTTAAAAATTGTAGGAAAACAATAAAAAACGGATATCAATATGTTTTCCACATCCCTGGTTATTTTTTTTATATCTTGTACAGAATTAATATATTTTTCATCGATAATACCTACAGAATAAAATAATAACTTTAGCTGAATCACCATAGAAATCCTGATTTTACGGTGCGCGAAAAATGACGACGTCCGCAATCGGAAGGTATTTTTGATGTATCGTTTTTGTCGTCGGCTAGTGTATGAATAAAGGACTAGGTGAAAGCTTAAAAACGCATCATCAGCATTAAATTTATTAATGTATGAGGTTTATGATTAGTTTGGCTTTCTTTTTATCTCTTTATGTTTTTTAATCCCGACGGTGCGAGAATAACCATACCGGAAGTAGTTTAATTACCATATGGGAGTAGTTTAATAGCTCACTTCGCGAAAATATTCACCTTTACCTTAACCGGAGTACAGCGGTTTCTAGACAAACTTCGAAAAGGCCCATGCTTTAAAATTAAATTGGTGTTCGGTAAGAACACTTAGATTACTTCTATCATTTGAAATTTATTGAATTGAACCGAATACATCGCTTTAACGACCATATGAGTCTTATTTTGCCGTGCAAAGTGGCCTGTAAATCTGTCGTGGTATACACTTGGCCGTTATCGGAGTCCCACTGTTTGTCATTTCTCAAGTAAGGTATTATAGCAATGCACTGTTCAGTTGTGAAAACAAACCGTACCGACATTATTTGTTTTACTGTATGTACACAGGAACGATGTATTTACTGACATTGAAGTGGTTAACTAAACAATGTATACTATATAGCACAGTGTCAGGAATGTACACTCTTGTGTGAACTATTTTATTGAATATACTTGTACATTCTAAGAAGGACATCGTAATGATCAAATACCATGCGGAGTACGACAAAGAAATAGTTAAAGTAAAATTAGGACCGAGAATAAGAAAGAAAGAAAGAAAGAAAGAAAGAAAGAAAGAAAGAAAGAAAGAAAGAAAGAAAGAAAGAAAGAAAGAAAGAAAGAAAGAAAGAAAGAAAGAAAGAAAGAAAGAAAAGGAAAGAAAGAAAGATTTTTTTTCGGAGTTAGGTAACCATTCGAGTAGGGACACCGGTACCAAAATGCAAATCATAAACCAACTGGATTAATTGGCGTATATCATGGGCGATAAGAACCCACGAACACATTCATCTATAATCAAAACAAAGTGTTTTAACCGTTAATCGCGACATTAAATCGCTATAAACTAGGGAGTCGACAGACATAAAAACACAACACATATAAGATGGTTTACAGTTTTAAGGTTTACCTCGTGTTTAGAGAGTAGATCAAATTCTGTGTTTGCCACTAATTGAAAGTAATTTTCCTAACTTCAATCACATAGAGAGATTCAATTTATGATTATGCATGCAAGTTAGCCCAAGGTTTGCTCAATATCAATATGATAAATATGACTTAAGCCTTGCTTTTAGATATACAATATCGGCCGACGATACAAGCATGGTGTCGTTACAGCTAATCTGTATTCATCTTAAAACACAATTACAGAAAATTGGTTAATCTTTGAAATATTGACGTGATTATTTCAGAATTTAAAAAGGTCGCGCGAACATGGTTTTGAGTGATACATTTAAAGATTTTTGAAAAGTCATTACGATTTCATGAATATATTTATGACTCTGATATGACTTTAAAGGCAGTGCCAATGAGTGGCTTTAATCAATAGCCATTGATTGCATACCAAAATGTCAATAGACGCGTTATCAATAAACAACATTTCAACAATCTAATTGGATTGACGATGTGATTAAATCATACTAAGGTACCGTGTATTTTAGATTTACAGAATATTTTACTAGCGATTACATTGATCACACATTAAAATATGAAAGGTGACATTGCCTTGTAAATTGTATGAAATTTAAAAACTGTTCTACAATTATTTGTTGTTGTCACGTCCCCGAGACAACGTTAGATACATGAGTATAAGTACAGATATTTATTGACAAGGTATATAAGGCATCCTAATTTGTGCTAATTTGACTTACATACTACTATGTCATAAATATAACGATCATGACTAGGACATTAAATTGGCGTATGGTTTGCAGTAAGTTGATGGCGTATTCGATAGCTTCGGCTTAATCTACCATAATTAACCCTATTTGACATGTCAGGTAACTTTAAAAGGTCTAAAAGAGTAATCTAAGTTTTCCCCCAAAACAGCACTACATGTAATATGTACACATGTATATTATACCCGGCTAAGAACGGCCCTTAGAGTCTGCAATCAAATAACGGCAAAACCTTCAAATTAAGTACAGGAAGCCGTCTTTACATGAATTCATATTGTATCACTTTAAAATCATCCCAAAATGTACACTAACGTCTCCGGCCTCTAATGGACGACTGACAAAACAAATCATTAGTTTACATCGAGTACATCAGCTTTTACATTATAATCTAATGAGATTTTCTGATCATGTGATCATTATAGTTTGGAGGGCATTTAATGATATCCAAATCTCTCATATACCTACAAATAGTAGAAATGAGTGTGCACCGCATTGACAGCTTAATAAGTAATATCTAATCATGTTTGAAGAATAAAATGAGAAAACGATACTAGCCATAAGAAAGCTGTTCCCTATTTTGTTGTTGATTTTGTAATTAAACAATGGCCTGTAATAAGTGATGCTTGCTTTAAAGCGTTTTATTAGATATATAACGGAAGCTAACAAGGCTTTAAGTGTCTTGTCCTTAAAACGTTTGTGTACCTAGACCTACAACAACGCCCATGAACTTACTTATGATTTGTTAGCTTTATGTTAAATAAGCATTTCTTAATTTCTATCTTGCAGTAATCATTTGATATAACTTCTAAAAGATCAACGAAAGATCAAATATACACTTACAAATACCTTATTGATATAAGAAATCATAAACCGTAGCATTTTGTGAAGACGTTTTGCTTTAAGATGAGTATCTGAAAAGTTTATGCTGCTCATTCTTGACATTTTGTACCCTGTGCGACGGACACGGGAAGCCAGGAATGTATATTATGAAGTGCAAATATATAAGAAAGCTTTCACACGTAATGTTGAAAGAGATTTTATAAAGAGTTTGTTCGGGGGTATATCTGACACCTGAGCCACTTACCGAATGTAAACAGTGCTCATACCTACTCTTTGATATGTTTTAGAACTGTTTCAATCATATGTTTATCTGACCCGAACTCAGTGTAGTGTCTCTTATTTGTATGGCATTTCTAACATTACAAATGTATATCGAATTTCGGTAGTATTCAAATGTTTCAGTACCGGATACCAAAATAGCATGTCTAACGAACTACTTCTTCGGGTTCAGCTAAAAGTATTCCG
Organism: Argopecten irradians; assembly: GCF_041381155.1. Classification (NCBI taxonomy): domain Eukaryota; kingdom Metazoa; phylum Mollusca; class Bivalvia; order Pectinida; family Pectinidae; genus Argopecten; species Argopecten irradians. Next base: position 37,453,472 of record NC_091146.1, on the reverse strand, counting down.
AGTATTTTATTCATAACATTATTTGTTACTTACATAATGTAGTGATTTGCCTTTCTATGAGGTTTATAAATTACAGTATAGCTTGCCTTAATGACCATTTACTCAATCATACTAATAACAAATTTCAACACAGTTTAACCAAATTTAAGTATTCATAATATTTACTGGCTCTGCTCCAAATGTTCGGCTACATAACCTTCGTCAAATGAATCAAAAACCACTGTTCAAGTAACCATCCTGCTACCATTCCGATTTTTCAAACAAACAATGTGGAAATAACAGGATGGTTGCAAGATGATGACTTGATCAGCAGACTGAGGTTCATTCTCTTGACGAAGGTGAGGCAGACAAACAATTGGAGCAGAGACTTTTGATATCATGAATATTGTAAATTGTGTTCCGTTTGGAACACTAATGAGGAGTTACAAATCTAAATAGATCATCCCCTATCTCTAAAGTATTCCTACAGAAGGGGTATATACTGATATATACCCTAACATTCGCGACATCAGTTTTAACATTTGTATAAAGGTACGGATGACCTTTATTCGGAGTCTGAGGGTATTCGTCAAAGCTGTCGTAAAGAGAGAAAACCTCGTTCCACTTTGCTAAGCTTATTGAGTATCAAATGATTACCAAGATTTAATTCTATGATATAAAAGTAATTCGAGTTCAGTCCGTGAATTTCTCGTTAAATATGACTTTTATCACAAATAACATCCTTATATATTAAATAGCCATTCACTTAGATAGATATAGATAGATATTTTCATTAACCGAAGTACAAACACATAACTTACTAGTATTACAAAAAGAAAACCATATATATAAACTTCAACTTTTTGAAAACAATCCATTAAGATAATGTTTTACATCCTTTAAGGGCTAATTTCCTGAAAAGAATGCTGTGAAATCAGTGAAAGAGTGGTACATTTAATCCGGATGAATGAAAATAGGTAAATCATTCGAGATCAAACTTTACACACATATACATGCTTTTAATGTAAAAGACAGCAAATCATTGAAAGAGACTTTTAGGGTTAGATTTACTAACTCCAATAAAGGCATGCAGAAAGGAATGATACAGGCATACATGTCTGCATAAAGGACGAGAGTAGAATCAAAACCTGCATGAGAAAATCAAAGTAGAAATCGATTGACAGAAATCCACACACCAACAATTAAAGTTATAGAGAGAATATATAACAAACGCGTTTGATGTAAATGATCGATGATCAGTTGGAGACGAAAAATAACATCTGAACTCGACGCCGATTTAAACAGTTGGACATTTGGTGATTTTTAAATGTCAATTAATGTTTTAAAAAACATGTTTTACTCAATCCGTATTAGCTTTCCCGTTACAGGTCGATCCCACGACTAAACCATCTGTACGGACAAATCATCCCACCTAAACAAACCTACGTTATAAATGCATTTCTCGCCAACTTTGGTCAACTCCTGAGATGTATCTGTCAATAAAATGACTTGATTTTTTTTCTGTGATTTAAATGCCAATTTAATTAAATTATCCTTATAAATCATTTTAATTGACGGGACGCTTGTTCAGTTAATTAAGCGTAGAAGGTTTAGATCGAATGAAACAATTACATATTGTATCAAGCTTTAGTATCTCTTTTCAGGTGTCTCGACCTCTTTGGCTAACATCCATAAGTTCCATGCAAGTGTTTGGAAACCTATCAACATAATTCAAAGTATGATTTGTTCGTAATGGACACTCACATCTGTTGTCTAGTAATTCGTGATACATCTAAATACCTCGAACATATCTTACTTGGAACAAAGCGTGATATCAGTACACATCTGGAGGAGAAATGATATGTGGTCTTATGTAGAATATCCTTACTTCAAAAGAACAAAATAAAATTTTACACTACTAAATCAATTTCTGTTCTTGATTATGGTTCGTGTAAGATGTTTTGTGATGCTGAAAACATTGTCTATTAAGGATATCATACCCTTCAATTTTCAAAACAATGTACAGAGAAACGGTATATCAAGACGAAAGATGTCTCCAACGATTTGTATACAAATGTACGTCTTACAAAAAATACACATTAACATCAACAGTGATATTTTGAAATGACATCTTACATTGGTGTTTAATATGTAAGAGCCTCGTAAGAGTAATCTGGTAAAAAAAATCTTAAAGAGAGAGATAAGATACAATGTAAACCAGATCGGAGTTGATTTGACTGGTGACACTAGTGATACGATCGGGAGGTGTCTGGTCAAGGGGTAGATTAATAAAAGGTGTGATCCAATCAGACATCTAGGTAGACACATCGGTGTACCTTAATGGCAGTTGTAGTGGTGGGATATTGGATCAGGAGGGTGGTGATTATAATCGGAAATAAGAAATGACATGAAATAACATTAGATAAGTGGTTTGATAACGACGAAATATTTAATAATGAATTTTTCAAACATTTCCGTCCATATTGGAAGTACGACTTGCATGTAATGGTAACTGAAACACGCGGATACTGTCACCTTCATCATTACATGAATCTAATATTGAACTTGAATTTGTTTTCGTTAATAGATCCACACGGAACATAGAAATATATGTAATTTTACATGTGAATAATTTCTTTACAGATGAACATCGGTACGAGGAGAAAAGTTTGACAGCTGAAAACGCTAGAAAATTTTCACAAGCGAAAAAATATACATTGATAGAAACATAACTCAAATTTGACTCAATTCACTAAAAACCGAAATGGAGTCGGTTTTGTTATTACTGTATGTGTAAAGCGTTATCATTAATTATTTTCACCTTTCGTTCTCAATGATACATGATAGTCTGTCTCTGCGAATGTTTAAACATGAGCGATATTCTAACTAATTCACGATATTTCTTTTCTTTTTTCTTGGTTGGCGGAGGAAAGGGGCAACAACAGGCACGGTAATGATAAGAATGAAAACAGAAAAAAGAAGGAATAAAACAGATAAAAATAAAGACAGTGTGCAGACTAAAACAAACTTACCATTGTGCTGTACTTAAAACATCTGTTTCCTAAAAACATGCAAGTGAAATTTTTTATAAACGCATCTCTACAACACCTATAGTCTATTCCATAATGTTGCTATTGCATCTATTAAATTCATTACAAATGATATGGTCTATAATCTAGCTACTACAAAATACAATATAAACAATGCTATACCATATAATCTAGCTACTACAAAATACAATATAAACAATGCTATACCATATAATCTAGCTACTACAAAATACAATATAAACAATGCTATACCATATAATCTAGCTACTACAAAATACAATATAAACAATGCTATACCATATAATCTAGCTACTACAAAATACAATATCAACAATACTATACCATATAATCTAGCTACTACAAAATACAATATCAACAATACTATACCATATAATCTAGCTACTACAAAATACAATATCAACAATACTATACCATATAATCTAGCTACTACAAAATACAATATCAACAATACTATACCATATAATCTAGCTACTACAAAATACAATATCAACAATACTATACCATATAATCTAGCTACTACAAAATACAATATCAACAATGCTATACCATATAATCTAGCTACTGCAAAATAAAATGTAAATACTAAACCATATATTGAACTGTCTGTATATCAATGTATACGTAGTACAATAGTACAATATACGTAGTACAACAGTACAATATACGTAGTACAATAGTACAATATACGTAGTACAATAGTACAATATACGTAGTACAATAGTACAATATACGTAGTACAATAGTACAATATACGTAGTACAATAGTACAACATACGTAGTACAATAGTACAATATACGTAGTACAATAGTAAAATATACAGTACTTAATGCGTCTAACATTCCCTCAAACGCGTTTTAGATTCGTTTGCGTTTCTTTCGTTTAGTTTCGTTTGCGTTTTGTTTCGTCGAGCGTTTTTCGTTTGCGTTTCGCGTTTTCGTTCGTTTGCGTTTTGATTCGATTTCGTTTGCGTTCGTTTGCGTTTTGATTCGTTTTGGCTTTCGTTCGTTTGCGTTTGCGTGCGTTTGCGTTCCAATTCGTTTACCGGATGTTATTCATTCATATTTGATTAGGAATGGTTGACTGCGCATCTGTTGCCTAAACTAAAAGTGGAGTCAAACGACGGTGTAGGCCGATAAATTTACGTGTTCTGGACAATGTAGTAAACATACACAAATAAATTTTAAAAAATCCTTTTGTATCTAGACATTAATTACATTTGATACATACACACATTGTTTGATAGTAAGGATCATTTTACTGATATACCTGTATCCCCCTGTATATTAGATAGTTTACTGATATACCTGTATCCCCCTGTATATTAGATAGTTTACTGATATACCTGTATCCCCCTGTATATTAGATAGTTTACTGATATATACCTGTATCCCCCATGTATATTAGATAGTTTTACTGATATACCTGTATCCCCCTGTATATTAGATAGTTTACTGATATACCTGTATCCCCCTGTATATTAGATAGTTTACTGATATACCTGTATCCCTGTATATTAGATAGTTTACTGATATACCTGTATCCCTGTATATTAGATAGTTTACTGATATACCTGTATCCCCCTGTATATTAGATAGTTTAAACTGATATACCTGTATCCCCCTGTATATTAGATAGTTTACTGATATACCTGTAATCCCCCCCTGTATATTAGGATAGTTTACTGATATACCTGTATCCCCCTGTATATATAGATAGTTTACTGATATACCTGTATCCCCGCTGTATATTAGATAGTTTACTGATATACCTGTATCCCCCTGTATATTAGATAGTTTACTGATATACCTGTATCCCCCTGTATATTAGATAGTTTACTGATATACCTGTATCCCCCTGTATATTAGATAGTTTACTGATATACATGTATCCCCCTGTATATTAGATAGTTTACTGATATGACCTGTATCCCCCTGTATATTAGATAGTTTACTGATATACCTGTATCCCCCTGTATATTAGATAGTTTACTGATATACCTGTATCCCCCTGTATATTAGATAGGTTATACTGATATACCTGTATCCCTGTATATTAGTTAAGATTTACTGATTACTACTGTATACCCTGCTATATTATGATAGTTTTACCCTGTATCCCTGTATATTAGATAGTTTACTGATATACCTGTATCCCTGTATTGTTATAGATAGTTTACTGATATACCTGTATCCCCCTGTATATTAGATAGTTTACTGATATAACTGTATAATGTATATTTGATAGTTACCTGATATCCCCCCCTGTATATTAGATAGTTTACTGATATACCTGTATCCCCCTGTATATTAGATAGTTTACTGATATACCTGTATCCCCCTGTATATTAGATAGTTTACTGATATACCTGTATCCCCCCTGTATATTAGATAGTTTACTGATATACCTGTATCCCCCTGTATATTAGATAGTTTACTGATATACCTGTATCCCTGTATATTAGATAGTTTACTGATATACCTGTATCCCTGTATATTAGATAGTTTACTGATATACCTGTAATCCCTGTATATTAGATAGTTTTACTGATATACCTGTATCCCTGTATATTAGATAGTTTACTGATATACCTGTATCCCCCTGTATATTAGATAGTTTACTGATATACCTGTATCCCCCTGTATATTAGATAGTTTACTGATATACCTGTATCCCCCTGTATATTAGATAGTTTACTGATATTACCTGTATCCCCCTGTATATTAGATAGTTTACTGATATACCTGTATCCCCCTGTATATTAGATAGTTTACTGATATACCTGTATCCCCCTGTATATTAGATAGTTTACTGATATACCTGTATCTCCCCTGTATATTAGATAGTTTACTGATATACCTGTATCCCTGTATATTAGATAGTTTACTGATATACCTGTATCCCCCTGTATATTAGATAGTTTACTGATATACCTGTATCCCCTGTATATTAGATAGTTTACTGATATACCTGTATCCCCCTGTATATTAGATAGTTTACTGATATACCTGTATCCCCCTGTATATTAGATAGTTTACTGATATACCTGTATCCCCTGTATATTAGATAGTTTACTGATATACCTGTATCCCCCTGTATATTAGATAGTTTACTGATATACCTGTATCCCCCTGTATATTTAGATAGTTTACTGATATACCTGTATCCCCCTGTATATTACATGGATATCCTGTATCCCCTGTATATTAGATTTTTACTGATATACCTGTATCCCCCTGTATATTAGATAGTTTTACTGATATACCTGTATCCCCCTGTATATTAGATAGTTTACTGATATACCTGTATCCCCCTGTATATTAGATAGTTTACTGATATACCTGTATCCCCCTGTATATTAGATAGTTTACTGATATACCTGTATCCCCCTGTATATTAGATAGTTTACTGATATACCTGTATCCCTGTATATTAGATAGTTTTACTGATATACCTGTATCCCCCTGTATATTAGATAGTTTACTGATATACCTGTATCCCCCTGTATATTAGATAGTTTACTGATATACTGTATCCTGTATATTAGATAGTTTACTGATATACCTGTATCCCCCTGTATATTAGATAGTTTACTGATATACCTGTATCCCCCTGTATATTAGATAGTTTACTGATATACCTGTATCCCCCTGTATATTAGATAGTTTACTGATATACCTGTATCCCTGTATATTAGATAGTTTACTGATAGCCTGTATCCCCTGTATATCTTAGATAGTTTTACTGATATACCTGTATCCCTGTATATTAGATAGTTTACTGATATACCTGTATCCCCCTGTATATTAGATAGTTTACTGATATACCTGTATCCCCCTGTATATTAGATAGTTTACTGATATACCTGTATCCCCCTGTATATTAGATAGTTTTACTGATATACCTGTATCCCCCTGTATATTAGATAGTTTACTGATATACCTGTATCCCCCTGTATATTAGATAGTTTACTGATATACCTGTATCCCCCTGTATATTAGATAGTTTACTGATATACCTGTATCCCCCTGTATATTAGATAGTTTACTGATATACCTGTATCCCCCTGTATATTAGATAGTTTACTGATATACCTGTATCCCCCTGTATATTAGATAGTTTACTGATATACCTGTATCCCTGTATATTAGATAGTTTACTGATATACCTGTATCCCCCTGTATATTAGATAGTTTACTGATATACCTGTATCCCCCTGTATATTAGATAGTTTACTGATATACCTGTATCCCCCTGTATATTAGATAGTTTACTGATATACCTGTATCCCCCTGTATATTAGATAGTTTACCTGATATACCTGTATCCCCCTGTATATTAGATAGTTTACTGATATACCTGTATCCCCCTGTATATTAGATAGTTTACTGATATACCTGTATCCCCCTGTATATTAGATAGTTTACTGATATACCTGTATCCCCCTGTATATTAGATAGTTTACTGATATACCTGTATCCCCTGTATATTAGATAGTTTACTGATATACCTGTATCCCCCTGTATATTAGATAGTTTACTGATATACCTGTATCCCCTGTATATTAGATAGTTTACTGATATACCTGTATCCCCCTGTATATTAGATAGTTTACTGATATACCTGTATCCCTGTATATTAGATAGTTTACTGATATACCTGTATCCCCCTGTATATTAGATAGTTTACTGATATACCTGTATCCCCCTGTATATTAGATAGTTTACTGATATACCTGTATCCCCCTGTATATTAGATAGTTTACTGATATACCTGTATCCCCCTGTATATTAGATAGTTTACTGATATACCTGTATCCCCCTGTATATTAGATAGTTTACTGATATACCTGTATCCCTGTATATTAGATAGTTTACTGATATACCTGTATCCCCCTGTATATTAGATAGTTTACTGATATATACCTGTATCCCCCTGTATATTAGATAGTTTACTGATATACCTGTATCCCCCTGTATATTAGATAGTTTACTGATATACCTGTATCCCCCTGTATATTAGATAGTTTACTGATATACCTGTATCCCCCTGTATATTAGATAGTTTACTGATATACCTGTATCCCCCTGTATATTAGATAGTTTACTGATATACCTGTATCCCCCTGTATATTAGATAGTTTACTGATATACCTGTATCCCCCTGTATATTAGATAGTTTACTGATATACCTGTATCCCTGTATATTAGATAGTTTACTGATATATACCTGTATCCCCCTGTATATTAGATAGTTTACTGATATACCTGTATCCCCCTGTATATTAGATAGTTTACTGATATACCTGTATCCCCCTGTATATTAGATAGTTTACTGATATACCTGTATCCCCCTGTATATTAGATAGTTTACTGATATACCTGTAATCCCCCTGTATATTAGATAGTTTACTGATATACCTGTATCCCCCTGTATATTAGATAGTTTACTGATATACCTGTATCCCCCTGTATATTAGATAGTTTACTGATATACCTGTATCCCCCTGTATATTAGATAGTTTACTGATATACCTGTATCCCCCTGTATATTAGATAGTTTACTGATATACCTGTATCCCCCTGTATATTAGATAGTTTACTGATATACCTGTATCCCTGTATATTAGATAGTTTACTGATATACCTGTATTTACCCCTGTATCCTGTATATTAGATAGTTTGATATACTGATATACCTGTATCCCCCTGTATATTAGATAGTTTACTGATATACCTGTATCCCCCTGTATATTAGATAGTTTACTGATATACCTGTATCCCCCTGTATATTAGATAGTTTACTGATATACCTGTATCCCCCTGTATATTAGATAGTTTACTGATATACCTGTATCCCCCTGTATATTAGATAGTTTACTGATATACCTGTATCCCCCTGTATATTAGATAGTTTACTGATATACCTGTATCCCTGTATATTAGATAGTTTACTGATATACCTGTATCCCTGTATATTAGATAGTTTACTGATATACCTGTATCCCCCTGTATATTAGATAGTTTACTGATATACCTGTATCCCTGTATATTAGATAGTTTACTGATATACCTGTATCCCCCTGTATATTAGATAGTTTACTGATATACCTGTATCCCTGTATATTAGATAGTTTACTGATATACCTGTATCCCCCTGTATATTAGATAGTTTACTGATATACCTGTATCCCCCTGTATATTAGATAGTTTACTGATATACCTGTATCCCCCTGTATATTAGATAGTTTACTGATATACCTGTATCCCCCTGTATATTAGATAGTTTACTGATATACCTGTATCCCTGTATATTAGATAGTTTACTGATATACCTGTATCTCCCCTGTATATTAGATAGTTTACTGATATACCTGTATCCCTGTATATTAGATAGTTTACTGATATACCTGTATCCCCCCTGTATATTATTAGATAGTTTACTGATATACCTGTATCCCCCTGTATATTAGATAGTTTACTGATATACCTGTATCCCCCTGTATATTAGATAGTTTACTGATATACCTGTATCCCCCTGTATATTAGATAGTTTACTGATATACCTGTATCCCCCTGTATATTAGATAGTTTACTGATATACCTGTATCCCCCTGTATATTAGATAGTTTACTGATATACCTGTATCCCCCTGTATATTAGATAGTTTACTGATATACCTGTATCCCTGTATATTAGATAGTTTACTGATATACCTGTATCCCCCTGTATATTAGATAGTTTACTGATATACCTGTATCCCTGTATATTTTCCCCTGTTTGTATATTAGATAGTTTACTGATATACCTGTATCCCTGTATATTAGATAGTTTACTGATATACCTGTATCCCCCTGTATATTATGATAGTTTACTGATATACCTGTATCCCCCTGTATATTAGATAGTTTACTGATATATACCTGTATCCCTGTATATTAGATAGTTTACTGATATACCTGTATCCCCCTGTATATTAGTATAGTTTACTGATATACCTGTATCCCCCTGTATATTAGATAGTTTACTGATATACCTGTATCCCTGTATATTAGATAGTTTACTGATATACCTGTATCCCCCTGTATATTAGATAGTTTACTGATATACACTGTATCCCCTGTATATTAGATAGTTTACTGATATACCTGTATCCCTGATAAAGTATTTAGATAGTTTACTGATATACCTGTATCCCCCTGTATATTAGATAGTTTACTGATATACCTGTATCCCTGTATATTAGATAGTTTACTGATATACCTGTATCCCCCTGTATATTAGATAGTTTACTGATATACCTGTATCCCCCTGTATATTAGATAGTTTACTGATATACCTGTATCCCCCTGTATATTAGATAGTTTTACTGATATACCTGTATCCCTGTATAATTAGATAGTTTACTGATATACCTGTATCCCTTGTATATTAGATAGTTTACTGATATACCTGTATCCCCCTGTATATTAGATAGTTTACTGATATACCTGTATCCCCCCTGTATATTAGATAGTTTACTGATATACCTGTATCCCCCTGTATATTAGATAGTTTACTGATATACCTGTATCCCCCTGTATATTAGATAGTTTACTGATATACCTGTATCCCCCTGTATATTAGATAGTTTACTGATATACCTGTATCCCCCTGTATATTAGATAGTTTACTGATATACCTGTATCCCTGTATATTAGATAGTTTACTGATATACCTGTATCCCCCTGTATATTAGATAGTTTACTGATATACCTGTATCCCCCTGTATATTAGATAGTTTACTGATATACCTGTATCCCCCTGTATATTAGATAGTTTACTGATATACCTGTATCCCCCTGTATATTAGATAGTTTACTGATATACCTGTATCCCCCTGTATATTAGATAGTTTACTGATATACCTGTATCCCCCTGTATATTAGATAGTTTACTGATATACCTGTATCCCCCTGTATAATTTAGATAGTTTACTGATATACCTGTATCCCTGTATATTAGATAGTTTACTGATATACCTGTATCCCCCCTGTATATTAGATAGTTTACTGATATACCCTGTATCCCCCCCTGTATATTAGATAGTTTACTGATATACCTGTATCCCCTGTGTATATTAGATAGTTTACTGATATACCTGTATCCCACCTGTATATTAGATAGTTTACTGATATACCTGTATCCCTGTATATATTAGATAGTTTACTGATATACCTGTATCCCCCTGTATATTAGATAGTTTACTGATATACCTGTATCCCCTGTATATTAAGATAGTTTACTGATATATCTGTATACCCCCTGTATATTAGATAGTTTACTGATATACCTGTATCCCTGTATATTAGATAGTTTACTGATATACCTGTATCCCCCTGTATATTAGATAGTTTACTGATATACCTGTATCCCTGTATGATTAGATAGTTTACTGATATACGCTGTATCCCCCTGTATATTAGATAGTTTACTGATATACCTGTATCCCCCTGTATATTTAGATAGTTTAGACTGATATATTTGTATCCCCCTGTATATATAGATAGTTTACTTATATACCTGTATCCCCCTGTATTTTAGATAGATTTACTGTTATATCCTGTATCCCACTGTATTATTTTAGATAGTTTACTGATATACCTGTATCCTGAGATATACCCTGTATATTAGATAGTTTAATGATATTACCTGTATCCCCCTGTATATTAGATAGTTTACTGGTATACCCTGTATCCCCCTGTATATTTGTTAGTTTACTGATATATACTGTATCCCCCTGTATTCTTAGATAGTTTACTTGAGTATACCTGTATCCCCCCCTGTATATTAGATAGTTTAACTGATATACCTGTATTTCTCCCCGGATATTAGATTAGTTTACTGATATACCTGTATCCCCCTGTATATTAGATATTTACTGATATACCGGTATCCCCTCGTGTATATTAGTTAGTTTACTGATATATCCTGTATCCCACTGTATATTATTAGTATATATTTATCTGATATACCTATCTATTGTTCCCATATTTATTAGTATTAACTGTATATACCTGTATCCACCTGTATATTTAGATAGTTTACTGATTATACCTGTATCCCCCTGTATATATTTGCCTTGTACTTGTAGAACTATTTCCCACTACCTTGTTTCCCCTGTATATTAGTAGCCCCGCCGTAAGGCACAATATTAACATCTATATAGGTCAGGATTCTTCACTCTGTATACTAGAAATTAATATAACCAACAGAAGGAATTAGAATTTACTGATATACCTGTGGACCCCTCACGTATACACTTAGACCTGATCACCTGTATCACACTTGGACCTGATCACAGTATCACACTTGGACCTATACTCTGTATCCCTGTATCACGGTATCACACTTGTTTACTGATCACGGTATCCCACTGTATACCTAGTTCACGGTATACACTTGTATACCTGTATATTACTGTATACATACATTGTATACACACTACGTATTGATCACGTATACATTGTATACGTACATTGTATATACGGTACATTGTATACGTACATTGTATAACATTGTATACGTACATTGTATACGTACATTGTAAATATTACATACGTGTACATTGTATAAACATTGTATACGTACATTGTATACGTACATTGTAAACCCCTGTATTGTATACGTACATTGTATACGTACATTGTAAATATTGTATATGTACATTGTATAACGCGTACATTTTGTATATACGTACATTGTATACGTACATTGTATACGTACATTGTATACATACATTGTATATTGTATACCTTGTATACGTACATTGTATACAGTACATTGTAGTAACATTGTATACGTACATTGTATACGTACATTGTATAACATTACAATTGTACATTGTATACGTACATACATTGTATACGTACATTGTATAAGTACATTGTACATTGTACATTGGACGTACATTGTATACGTACATTGTGTATACGTACATTGTATACATTGTACGTACATTGTATACGTACATTGTATACGTACATTGTATAACATTGTATACGTACATTGTAAACATTGTATACGTACATTGTATACGTACATTGTATAACATACATTGTATACGTATAAGTACATTGTAACGTACATTGTATACGTACATTGTATACGTGTATACGTACATTGTATACGTACATTGTATACGTACATTGTATACGTACATTGTAAACATTGTATACGTACATTGTAAACATTGTATACGTACATTGTATACGTACATTGTATAACATTGTATACGTACATTGTAAACATTGTATACGTACATTGTATACGTACATTGTATACGTACATTGTATAATAAGTACATTGTATACGTACATTGTATACGTACATTGTATACGTACATTGTATACGTGCATTGTAAACATTGTATACGTACATTGTAAACATTGTATACGTACATTGTAAACATTGTATACGTACATTGTATACGTACATTGTATAAGTACATTGTATAAGTACATTGTATAAGTACATTGTAAACATTGTATACGTACATTGTATACGTACATTGTATAAGTACACTGTAAACATTGTATACGTACATTGTAAAAATTGTATACGTACATTGTACATTGTAAACATTGTATATTGTACATTGTAAAAATTGTATACGTACATTGTAAACATTGTATAACGTACATGTATAAGTAACGTATTGTATAAGTACATTGTAAAACATAATGTATATTGTAAACATTGTATACATACATTGTAAGCATTGTATACGTACATTGTATAAGTACATTGTATAAGTACATTGTAAACATTGTATACGTACATTGTAAACATTGTATACGTACATTGTATACGTACATTGTATACGTACATTGTATACGTACATTGTAAACACATTGTATACGTACATTGTAAACATTGTATACGTACATTGTATACGTACATTGTATACGTACATTGTATACGTACATTGTATACGTACATTGTAAACATTGTATACGTACATTGTATACGTACATTGTATACGTACATTGTATACGTACATTGTATACGTACATTGTATAAGTACATTGTAAACATTGTATACGTACATTGTATACGTACATTGTAAACATTGTATAAGTACATTGTAAACATTGTATACGTACATTGTATACGTACATTGTATACGTACATTGTATACGTACATTGTAAACATTGTATACGTACATTGTATACGTACATTGTATACGTACATTGTATAAGTACATTGTAAACATTGTATACGTACATTGTATACGTACATTGTAAACATTGTATACGTACATTGTATACGTACATTGTATACGTACATTGTATACGTACATTGTATAAGTACATTGTATACGTACATTGTAAAAATAAAAAAAAAACATTTGTTACCTTCCAATATTAGTTCCTTCCTAGAGAACATCTATTTATAACTTTCACTGTAAATACATGTACCACTACGCATGTCAGTATTGCTATGGGGACCATCTATCTATCTACCTATATATCTATCTATCAATATATCTATCTATCTATCTATCTATCTATCTATCTATCTATCTATCTATCTATATGAAAAATTTAAAGAAAAATCCTTACGGACGAAATCTATAAGAAATAAAAACAACAACGACTGACTAGTGCACGCTTTCGTCCCATTCAAGGGAGCTCTTCAGACTGTTTTTCTGAAACATATTTGATATATATAAATATTTTTTTATATATAAATAGCTAGGTAACATAATCTAAAACATTTATTTCTCTTTCGCTCCTAAACAATCCTCCTTTAGCTCACCTGGACCGACAGCGTCAGAACGATCCATTGGGGAATGGAATACGATTTTGCACAAATAGTGACACTGACTTTCTTGGGACCGAATGGGGCAAGGCCCAATATGGGAAATAAGGGATTTCTTTTATACCACTTTTAAGACTCCGTTAAAACTTGTGATTTTTGCATGCCTATATACATATAAATATATCACTTAGGTATACTTGAACATAACTTATTTGATATAAAGTTCTATGTATCCGTCCTAATCTTATGTATTACTGTTGACTTGTGGATGGTTGCGTTGTTTGTAAATTTTGGGAAAATATGCAAAAAAAATGTACATTTCAGTTTTGCAAGCCACAGGATTCAGTACATATTTCTGTCACCAAATAACCTCACCATTATGTTGACTACTATAGTGTTATAGCAGGTACTATGTGCACTGGTTAGACAGAGATTGACTTTATACATGTCCTATCCCCTCGCCCCCTCCCGTCACTCCTCCCCTCGCCCCTTCCCGTCACCCTCCCCTCGCCCCTTCCCGACACGTCCTCCCCTCGCCCCTTCCTGTCACTCCTCCCATCTCGCACTCCTCCCCTCGACCCTTGCCCGTCACTCCTCCCCTCCCCGCCCCTCCCGTCACTCCTCCCCTCGCCCACTCCCGTCACCCGTTCACTCCTCCTCCTCGCCCCTATCCCGACACTCCTCCCCTCGCCTTCCCTCCACTTCCTCCCCTCCTGCCCCTTCCCGTCACACCTCCGCTCATCGCCACCTTCCCGCACTCCTCCCCCCCCCCTCCCGTCACTCCTCCTCTCGCCCCTTCCCGTACACTCCCTCCCCTCGCCCCCTTTCCCGTCACTCCTCCCCTTATGCCCCCCATCCCGTCACTCCTCGCCCTCGCCCCTTCTCCGTCACTGTCATTCCTCCCCCCTCGCCTCCTTCCCGTCACTCCTCCCACTCGCCCCTTCCCGTCACTCCTCCTCGCCCCATTTCCGTCACTCCTCCCCTCCGCCCCTTCCCGTCACTCCTCCCCTCGCCCCTTCCCGTCCACTCCTCCCCTCGCCCCATCCCGTCACTCCTCCCCTTGCCCCACCTTCACGTCACTCCTCCCTTCGCCCCCCCGTTCCCGTCCACTCCATCCTCCCCTCGCCCCTTCCCGTCACTCCTCCCCGTCTGCCCACTTTCCGTCAACTCCTCCCCTTCGCCCCCCCTCCCGTCACTCCTCCCCTCGCCCCTTCCCGTCACTCCTCGTCCTCTCCCAAATCATCTCATCGCCTCTTCATCTCAAGTACCTACAATTGTAATCATATTATCACTTAATTGGTAAAACAAGAGGATCCCTTTACCTGAACAAGTCACGATAAATCTAGAGTACCCCGAATAGCCTTTGTGCGGCCGACAAGCTAATGTACTTGGGACATTGATTTGGTGCCTTGAGGACCATTTTACGCGGGAGATTATCGCAGTAGCCAAACAAACCCAACGACACGTGTCATTGTGGGCAAGTATCCCATTACAGTGCCAACATGGCGGATGTCGCTATATTTGGTGTCATGATGCCGATAATTCTGGCTAATTTTGGTATAATTCCAGTTACTTAGGTAATGGCGACCACGTTTGTCTCTCACACGTTTAGGAGATATAGAAAATCAAGGATGAACCATGGAATTGAATCGATGATAAAATCCAGCACTATGTTCATGGATTTATCAATCTAGTTCTGTGTAAGGGAAATGATAATCATGTTAATGGACCTAGTAATTGAGGTGTTCCGTATTATAGGACAGAAATGGAGCGAAAATATAATTATTAATTATTTTTTTTAATAAAACACGATTACAATTTGAAATGACAGACAATTCATGTTCTGAGACAGATAATTCCTGCTCAGTTTGAAGGGCCGCTACGTGTCCGAAACAAAATAATAAAAAAGAAATATTGACAAAAATATAACATAAGAATGCAGTGTATCTACATATACATTTGTATATCGATGGCATTGAATGACGTTACTTAAGTTTGAATTCATTTCGCTGTTCTGTGCGTAATGTAATAATAATTAGCTACTGCGAGGTTATTATTAGGATGACGATTGTGAATATTCTGGTCATTAATAACGGAGAACAAGGGGGAGTAACTCTGACAGGTCACACTGGCCGAGAGAAACGAAGGGAAGTAACTCTGATAGGTCACACTGGCCGAGAGAAACGAAGGGAAGTAACTCTGACAGGTCACACTGGCCGAGAGAAACGAAGGGAAGTAATTCTGATAGGTCACACTGGCCGAGAGAAACAAAGGGAAGTAATTCTGACAGGTCACACTGGCCGAGAGAAACAAAGGGAAGTAACTCTGACAGGTCACACTGGCCGAGAGAAACAAAGGGAAGTAATTCTGATAGGTCACACTGGCCGAGAGAAACGAAGGGAAGTAACTCTGATAGGTCACACTGGCCGAGAGAAACGAAGGGAAGTAACTCTGACAGGTCACACTGGCCGAGAGAAACAAAGGGAAGTAACTCCGAGAGAAAACAAAGGGAAGTGACAGGTCACACTGGCCGAGAGAAACGAAGGGAAGTAACTCTGACAGGTCACACTGGCCGAGAGAAACGAAGGGAAGTAACTCTGACAGGTCACACTGGCCGAGAGAAACGAAGGGAAGTAACTCTGACAGGTCACACTGGCCGAGAGAAACGAAGGGAAGTAACTCTGACAGGTCACACTGGCCGAGAGAAACGAAGGGGGAATCGTTTTATTGATAAGAAGTCTGTATAACTATGATGACCCTGGGGAATCGTATTATTATTGATAGAGTCTTAGTATAACTATGATGACCCTGGGGAATCGTTTTATTGATAGAGTCTGTAATAACAATGATGACCCCTCGGGGTAATCGTTTTTATTGATAGAGTCTGTATAACTATGATGACCCTGGGAATCGTATTATTGATAGAGTCTGTATAACTATGATGACCCTGGGGAATCGTTTTATTGATAGAGTCTGTATAACTATGATGACCCTGAGGGAATCGTAATATTGATAGAGTCTGTATAACTATGATGACCCTGGGGAATCGTTTTATTGATAGAGTCTGTATAACTATGATGACCCTGGGGAATCGTTTTATTGATAGAGTCTGTATAACTATGATGACCCTGGGGAATCGTTTTATTGATAGAGTCTGTATAACTATGATGACCCTGGGGAATCGTTTTATTGATAGAGTCTGTATAACTATGATGACCCTGGGGAATCGTTTATTGATAGAGTCTGTATAACTATGATGACCCTGGGGAATCGTATTTATTGATAGAGTCTGTATAACTATGATGACCCTGGGGAATCGTTTTATTGATAGAGTCTGTATAACTATGATGACCCTGGGGAATCGTTTTATTGATAGAGTCTGTATAACTATGATGACCCTGGGGAATCGTTTTATTGATAGAGTCTGTATAACTATGATGACCCTGGGGAATCGTTTTATTGATAGAGTCTGTATAACTATGATGGACCCTGGGGAATCGTTTTATTGATAGAGTCTGTATAACTATGATGACCCAAGGGAATCGTTTTATTGATAGAGTCTGTATAACTATGATGACCCTGGGGAATCGTTTTATTGATAGAGTCTGTATAACTATGATGACCCTGGGGAATCGTTTTATTGATAGAGTCTGTATAACTATGATGACCCTGGGGAATCGTTTTATTGATAGAGTCTGTATAACTATGATGACCCTGGGGAATCGTTTTATTGATAGAGTCTGTATAACTATGATGACCCTGGGGAATCGTTTTATTGATAGAGTCTGTATAACTATGATGACCCTGGGGAATCGTTTTATTGATAGAGTCTGTATAACTATGATGACCCTGGGGAATCGTTTTATTGATAGAGTCTGTATAACTATGATGACCCTGGGGAATCGTTTTATTGATAGAGTCTGTATAAACTATGATGACCCTGGGGAATCGTATTATTGATAGAGTCTGTATAACTATGATGACCCTGGGGGGGAATCGTTTTATTGATAAAGTCTTTATAAACTATGATGACCCTGGGGAATCGTTTTATTGATAGAGTCTGTATAACTATGATGACCCTGGGGAATCGTTTTATTGATAGAGTCTGTATAACTATGATGACCCTGGGGAATCGTAATATTGATAG
Organism: Argopecten irradians; assembly: GCF_041381155.1. Lineage (NCBI taxonomy): Eukaryota > Metazoa > Mollusca > Bivalvia > Pectinida > Pectinidae > Argopecten > Argopecten irradians. The sequence goes on along the minus strand of NC_091146.1, from coordinate 37,434,475 downwards.
AGTCTGTATAACTATGATGACCCTGGGGAATCGTTTTATTGATAGAGTCTGTATAACTATGATGACCCTGGGGAATCGTATTATTGATAGAGTCTGTATAACTATGATGACCCTGGGGAATCGTTTTATTGATAGAGTCTGTATAACTATGATGACCCTGGGGAATCGTATTATTGATAGAGTCTGTATAACTATGATGACCCTGGGGAATCGTTTTATTGATAGAGTCTGTATAACTATGATGACCCTGGGGAATCGTTTTATTGATAGAGTCTGTATAACTATGATGACCCTGGGGAATCGTTTTATTGATAGAGTCTGTATAAATATGATGACCCTGGGGAATCGTTTTATTGATAGAGTCTGTATAACTATGATGACCCTGGGGAATCGTTTTATTGATAGAGTCTGTATAACTATGATGACCCTGGGGAATCGTATTATTGATAGAGTCTGTATAACTATGATGACCCTGGGGAATCGTATTATTGATAGAGTCTGTATAACTATGATGACCCTGGGGGGAATCGTTTTATTGATAGAGTCTGTATAACTATGATGACCCTGGGGAATCGTTTTATTGATAGAGTCTGTATAACTATGATGACCCTGGGGAATCGTTTTATTGATAGAGTCTGTATAACTATGATGACCCTGGGGAATCGTTTTATTGATAGAGTCTTTATAAATATGATGACCCTGGGGAATCGTTTTATTGATAGAGTCTGTATAACTATGATGACCCTGGGGAATCGTTTTATTGATAGAGTCTGTATAACTATGATGACCCTGGGGAATCGTTTTATTGATAGAGTCTGTATAAATATGATGACCCTGGGGAATCGTTTTATTGATAGAGTCTGTATAACTAACTATGATGACCCTGGGGAATCGTTTTATTGATAGAGTCTGTATAAATATGATGACCCTGGGGAATCGTTTTATTGATAGAGTCTGTATAACTATGATGACCCTGGGGAATCGTTTTATTGATAGAGTCTGTATAACTATGATGACCCTGGGGAATCGTATTATTGATAGAGTCTGTATAACTATGATGACCCTGGGGAATCGTTTTATTGATAGAGTCTGTATAACTATGATGACCCTGGGGAATCGTTTTATTGATAGAGTCTGTATAACTATGATGACCCTGGGGAATCGTTTTATTGATAGAGTCTGTATAACTATGATGACCCTGGGGAATCGTTTTATTGATAGAGTCTGTATAACTATGATGACCCTGGGGAATCGTTTTATTGATAGAGTCTGTATAACTATGATGACCCTGGGGAATCGTTTTATTGATAGAAGTCTGTATAACTATGATGACCCTGGGGAATCGTTTTATTGATAGAGTCTGTATAACTATGATGACCCTGGGGAATCGTTTTATTGATAGAGTCTGTATAACTATGATGACCCTGGGGAATCGTATTATTGATAGAGTCTGTATAACTATGATGACCCTGGGGAATCGTTTTATTGATACAGTCTGTATAACTTTAATGACCCCGGGGGAATCGTTGTATTGATAGAGTCTGTATAACTATGATGACCCCGGGGAATCGTTTTATTGATAGAGTCTGTATAACTATGATGACCCTGGGGAATCGTTTTATTGATAGAGTCTGTATAACTATGATGACCCTGGGGAATCGTTTTATTGATAGAGTCTGTATAACTATGATGACCCTGGGGGAATCGTTTTATTGATAGAGTCTGTATAACTATGATGACCCTGGGGAATCGTTTTATTGATATAGTCTGTTTAACTATGATGACCATTGGGAATCGTATTATTGATAGAGTCTGTATAACTATGATGACCATTGGGAATCGTATTATTGATATAGTCTGTATAACTATGATGACCCTGGGGAATCGTATTATTGATAGAGTCTGTATAACTATGATGACCCTGGGGAATCGTTTTATTGATAGAGTCTGTATAACTATGATGACCCTGGGGAATCGTTTTATTGATAGAGTCTGTATAACTATGATGACCCTGGGGAATCGTTTTATTGATAGAGTCTGTATAACTATGATGACCCTTGGGAATCGTTTTATTGATAGAGTCTGTATAACTATGATGACCCTCGTTTATTGATAGAGTCGTATAACTATGATGACCCTGGGAATCGTTTTATTGATAGAGTCTGTATAAACTATGATGACCCTGGGAATCGTTTTATTGATAGAGTCTGTATAACTATGATGACCCTGGGGAATCGTTTTATTGATAGAGTCTGTATAACTATGATGACCCGGGGAATCGTTTTATTGATAGAGTCTGTATAACTATGATGACCCTGGGGAATCGTTTTTATTGATAGAGTCTGTATAACTATGATGACCCTGGGGAATCGTTTTATTGATAGAGTCTGTATAACTATGATGACCCTGGGGAATCGTATTATTGATAGAGTCTGTATAACTATGATGACCCTGGGGAATCGTATTATTGATAGAGTCTGTATAACTATGATGACCCTGGGGAATCGTTTTATTGATAGAGTCTGTATAACTATGATGACCCTGGGGAATCGTTTTATTGATAGAGTCTGTATAACTATGATGACCCTGGGGAATCGTTTTATTGATAGAGTCTGTATAAACTATGATGACCCTGGGGGAATCGTTTTATTGATAGAGTCTGTATAACTATGATGACCCTGGGGAATCGTTTTATTGATAGAGTCTGTATAACTATGATGACCCTGGGGAATCGTTTTATTGATAGAGTCTGTATAACTATGATGACCCTGGGGAATCGTTTTATTGATAGAGTCTGTATAACTATGATGACCCTGGGGAATCGTTTTATTGATAGAGTCTGTATAACTATGATGACCCTGGGGAATCGTTTTATTGATAGAGTCTGTATAACTATGATGACCCTGGGAATCGTTTTATTGATAGAGTCTGTATAACTATGATGACCCTGGGGAATCGTTTTATTGATAGAGTCTGTATAACTATGATGACCCCCTGGGGAATCGTTTTATTGATAGAGTCTGTATAACTATGATGACCCTGGGGAATCGTTTTATTGATAGAGTCTGTATAACTATGATGACCCTGGGGAATCGTTTTATTGATAGAGTCTGTATAACTATGATGACCCTGGGGAATCGTTTTATTGATAGAGTCTGTATAACTATGATGACCCTGGGGAATCGTTTTATTGATATAGTCTGTATAACTATGATGACCCTGGGGAATCGTATTATTGATAGAGTCTGTATAACTATGATGACCCTGGGGAATCGTTTTATTGATAGAGTCTGTATAACTATGATGACCCTGGGGAATCGTTTTATTGATAGAGTCTGTATAACTATGATGACCCTGGGGAATCGTTTTATTGATAGAGTCTGTATAACTATGATGACCCTGGGGAATCGTATTATTGATAGAGTCTGTATAACTATGATGACCCTGGGGAATCGTTTTATTGATATAGAGTCTGTATAACTATTATGATGACCCTGGGGAATCGTTTTATTTGATAGAGTCTGTATAACTATGATGACCCTGGGGAATCGTTTTTATTGATAGAGTCTGTATAACTATGATGACCCAAGGGGAATCGTTTTATTGATAGAGTCTGTATAACTATGATGACCCTGGGGAATCGTTTTATTGATAGAGTCTGTATAACTATGATGACCCTGGGGAATCGTTTTATTGATAGAGTCGTGTATAACTATGATGACCCTGGGGAATCGTATTATTGATAGAGTCTGTATAACTATGATGACCCTGGGGAATCGTTTTATTGATAGAGTCTGTATAACTATGATGACCCTGGGGAATCGTTTTATTGATAGAGTCTGTATAACTATGATGACCCTGGGGAATCGTTTTATTGATAGAGTCTGTATAACTATGATGACCCTGGGGAATCGTTTTATTGATAGAGTCTTTATAACTATGATGACCCTGGGGAATCGTTTTATTGATTGATAGAGTCTGTATAACTATGATGACCTGGGGAATCGTTTTATTGATAGAGTCTGTATAACTATGATGACCCTGGGGAATCGTTTATTGATAGAGTCTGTATAACTATGATGACCCTGGGGAATCGTATTATTGATAGAGTCTGTATAACTATGATGACCCTGGGGAATCGTATTATTGATAGAGTCTGTAAAACTATGATGACCCTGGGGAATCGTTTTATTGATAGAGTCTGTATAACTATGATGACCCTGGGGAATCGTATTATTGATAGAGTCTGTATAACTATGATGACACCTGGGGAATCGTTTATTGATAGAGTCCTGTATAACTATGAGACCCTTGGGAATCGTATTTATTGATAGAGTCTGTATAACCTATGATGGACCCTAGGGGGAATCGTTTTATTGAGATAGAGTCTGTATAAAACTATGATGACCCTGGGTGAATCGTATTATTGATAGAGTCTGTATAACAATGATGACCCGCGGAATCGTTTTATTGATAGAGGTCTGTATAAACTATGATGACCCTGGGAATCGTTTTATTGAATAGAGTCTGTATAACTATGATGACCCTGGGGAATCGTCGTAGAGTCTTATAAATATGATTTATCTCGTGTCTATGTGTACAGACCATCTGTATTATCTCGTGTCTATGTGTACAGACCCTTGTATTATCTCGTGTCTATGTGTACAGACCTGTATTATCTCGTGTCTATGTGTACAGACCTTGTATTATCTCGTGTCTATGTGTACAGACCTGTATTATCTCGTGTCTATGTGTACAGACCTTGTATTATCTCGTGTCTATGTGTACAGACCCTGTATTATCTCGTGTCTATGTGTACAGACCTTGTATTATCTCGTGTCTATGTGTACAGACCTTGTATTATCTCGTGTCTATGTGTACAGTACATCTCGATGTGTACCTTGTATTATCTCGTGTCTATGTGTACAGACCCTGTATTATCTCGTGTCTATGTGTACAGACCCTGTATTATCTCGTGTCTATGTGTACAGACCCTGTATTATCTCGTGTCTATGTGTACAGACCCTGTATTATCTCGTGTCTATGTGTACAGACCTTGTATTATCTCGTGTCTATGTGTACAGACCTTGTATTATCTCGTGTCTATGTGTACAGACCTTGTATTATCTCGTGTCTATGTGTACAGACCCTGTATTATCTCGTGTCTATGTGTACAGACCCTGTATTATCTCGTGTCTATGTGTACAGACCCTTGTATTATCTCGTGTCTATGTGTACAGACCTGTATTATCTCGTGTCTATGTGTACAGACCCTGTATTATCTCGTGTCTATGTGTACAGACCCTGTATTATCTCGTGTCTATGTGTACAGACCTTGTATTATCTCGTGTCTATGTGTACAGACCTTGTATTATCTCGTGTCTATGTGTACAGACCCTGTATTATCTCCGTGTCTATGTGTACAGACCTTGTATTATCTCGTGTCTATGTGTACAGACCTGTATTATCTCGTGTCTATGTGTACAGACCTTGTATTATCTCGTGTCTATGTGTACAGACCCTGTATTATCTCGTGTCTATGTGTACAGACCTTGTATTATCTCGTGTCTATGTGTACAGACCCTGTATTATCTCGTGTCTATGTGTACAGACCTTGTATTATCTCGTGTCTATGTGTACAGACCCTGTATTATCTCGTGTCTATGTGTACAGACCTTGTATTATCTCGTGTCTATGTGTACAGACCCTGTATTATCTCGTGTCTATGTGTACAGACCCTGTATTATCTCGTGTCTATGTGTACAGACCTGTATTATCTCGTGTCTATGTGTACAGACCCTGTATTATCTCGTGTCTATGTGTACAGACCCTGTATTATCTCGTGTCTATGTGTACAGACCCTGTATTATCTCGTGTCTATGTGTACAGACCCTGTATTATTCTCGTGTCTATGTGTACAGACCTGTATTATCTCGTGTCTATGTGTACAGACCTTGTATTATCTCGTGTCTATGTGTACAGACCCTGTATTATCTCGTGTCTATGTGTACAGACCTTGTATTATCTCGTGTCTATGTGTACAGACCCTGTATTATCTCGTGTCTATGTGTACAGACCCTTGTATTATCTCGTGTGTCTATGTGTACAGACCCTGTATTATCTCGTGTCTATGTGTACAGACCCTGTATTATCTCGTGTCTATGTGTACAGACCTTGTATTATCTCGTGTCTATGTGTACAGACCTTGTATTATCTCGTGTCTATGTGTACAGACCCTGTATTATCTCGTGTCTATGTGTACAGACCTGTATTATCTCGTGTCTATGTGTACAGACCCTGTATTATCTCGTGTCTATGTGTACAGACCTTGTATTATCTCGTGTCTATGTGTACAGACCCTGTATTATCTCGTGTCTATGTGTACAGACCTGTATTATCTCGTGTCTATGTGTACAGACCTGTATTATCTCGTGTCTATGTGTACAGACCTTGTATTATCTCGTGTCTATGTGTACAGACCCTGTATTATCTCGTGTCTATGTGTACAGACCCTGTATTATCTCGTGTCTATGTGTACAGACCTTGTATTATCTCGTGTCTATGTGTACAGACCCTGTATTATCTCGTGTCTATGTGTACAGACCTTGTATTATCTCGTGTCTATGTGTACAGACCTTGTATTATCTCGTGTCTATGTGTACAGACCTGTATTATCTCGTGTCTATGTGTACAGACCCTGTATTATCTCGTGTCTATGTGTACAGACCTTGTATTATCTCGTGTCTATGTGTACAGACCTTGTATTATCTCGTGTCTATGTGTACAGACCCTGTATTATCTCGTGTCTATGTGTACAGACCCTGTATTATCTCGTGTCTATGTGTACAGACCTTGTATTATCTCGTGTCTATGTGTACAGACCTTGTATTATCTCGTGTCTATGTGTACAGACCTTGTATTATCTCGTGTCTATGTGTACAGACCCTGTATTATCTCGTGTCTATGTGTACAGACCTTGTATTATCTCGTGTCTATGTGTACAGACCCTGTATTATCTCGTGTCTATGTGTACAGACCTTGTATTATCTCGTGTCTATGTGTACAGACCCTGTATTATCTCGTGTCTATGTGTACAGACCCTGTATTATCTCGTGTCTATGTGTACAGACCCTGTATTATCTCGTGTCTATGTGTACAGACCTTGTATTATCTCGTGTCTATGTGTACAGACCCTGTATTATCTCGTGTCTATGTGTACAGACCTTGTATTATCTCGTGTCTATGTGTACAGACCTTGTATTATCTCGTGTCTATGTGTACAGACCCTGTATTATCTCGTGTCTATGTGTACAGACCTTGTATTATCTCGTGTCTATGTGTACAGACCCTGTATTATCTCGTGTCTATGTGTACAGACGTATTATCTCGTGTCCTATGTGTACAGACCCTGTATTATCTCGTGTCTATGTGTACAGACCTTGTATTATCTCGTGTCTATGTGTACAGACCTTGTATTATCTCGTGTCTATGTGTACAGACCCTGTATTATCTCGTGTCTATGTGTACAGACCCTGTATTATCTCGTGTCTATGTGTACAGACCCTGTATTATCTCGTGTCTATGTGTACAGACCCTGTATTATCTCGTGTCTATGTGTACAGACCCTTGTATTATCTCGTGTCTATGTGTACAGACCCTGTATTATCTCGTGTCTATGTGTACAGACCTGTATTATCTCGTGTCTATGTGTACAGACCCTTATTATCTCGTGTCTATGTGTACAGACCTTGTATTATCTCGTGTCTATGTGTACAGACCTGTATTATCTCGTGTCTATGTGTACAGACCCTGTATTATCTCGTGTCTATGTGTACAGACCCTGTATTATCTCGTGTCTATGTGTACAGACCCTGTATTATCTCGTGTCTATGTGTACAGACCCTGTATTATCTCGTGTCTATGTGTACAGACCTTGTATTATCTCGTGTCTATGTGTACAGACCCTGTATTATCTCGTGTCTATGTGTACAGACCTTGTATTATCTCGTGTCTATGTGTACAGACCCTGTATTATCTCGTGTCTATGTGTACAGACCCTGTATTATCTCGTGTCTATGTGTACAGACCTTGTATTATCTCGTGTCTATGTGTACAGACCTTGTATTATTATCTCGTGTCTATGTGTACAGACCTTGTATTATCTCGTGTCTATGTGTACAGACCTTGTATTATCTCGTGTCTATGTGTACAGACCCTGTATTATCTCGTGTCTATGTGTACAGACCTTGTATTATCTCGTGTCTATGTGTACAGACCTTGTATTATCTCGTGTCTATGTGTACAGACCTTGTATTATCTCGTGTCTATGTGTACAGACCCTGTATTATCTCGTGTCTATGTGTACAGACCTGTATTATCTCGTGTCTATGTGTACAGACCTTGTATTATCTCGTGTCTATGTGTACAGACCCTGTATTATCTCGTGTCTATGTGTACAGACCCTGTATTATCTCGTGTCTATGTGTACAGACCCTGTATTATCTCGTGTCTATGTGTACAGACCTTGTATTTATCTCGTGTCTATGTGTACAGACCCTGTATTATCTCGTGTCTATGTGTACAGACCTTGTATTATCTCGTGTCTATGTGTACAGACCCTGTATTATCTCGTGTCTATGTGTACAGACCCTGTATTATCTCGTGTCTATGTGTACAGACCCTGTATTATCTCGTGTCTATGTGTACAGACCCTGTATTATCTCGTGTCTATGTGTACAGACCTTGTATTATCTCGTGTCTATGTGTACAGACCCTGTATTATCTCGTGTCTATGTGTACAGACCCTGTATTATCTCGTGTCTATGTGTACAGACCTTGTATTATCTCGTGTCTATGTGTACAGACCTGTATTATTATCTCGTGTCTATGTGTACAGACCTTGTATTATCTCGTGTCTATGTGTACAGACCCTGTATTATCTCGTGTCTATGTGTACAGACCTTGTATTATCTCGTGTCTATGTGTACAGACCTTGTATTATCTCGTGTCTATGTGTACAGACCCTGTATTATCTCGTGTCTATGTGTACAGACCCTGTATTATCTCGTGTCTATGTGTACAGACCTTGTATTATCTCGTGTCTATGTGTACAGACCTTGTATTATCTCGTGTCTATGTGTACAGACCCTGTATTATCTCGTGTCTATGTGTACAGACCTTGTATTATCTCGTGTCTATGTGTACAGACCCTGTATTATCTCGTGTCTATGTGTACAGACCCTGTATTATCTCGTGTCTATGTGTACAGACCTTGTATTATCTCGTGTCTATGTGTACAGACCTTGTATTATCGTCGTGTCTATGTGTACAGACCCTGTATTATCTCGTGTCTATGTGTACAGACCCTGTATTATCTCGTGTCTATGTGTACAGACCCTGTATTATCTCGTGTCTATGTGTACAGACCTTGTATTATCTCGTGTCTATGTGTACAGACCCTGTATTATCTCGTGTCTATGTGTACAGACCTTGTATTATCTCGTGTCTATGTGTACAGACCTTGTATTATCTCGTGTCTATGTGTACAGACCTTGTATTATCTCGTGTCTATGTGTACAGACCTTGTATTATCTCGTGTCTATGTGTACAGACCCTGTATTATCTCGTGTCTATGTGTACAGACCTTGTATTATCTCGTGTCTATGTGTACAGACCTTGTATTATCTCGTGTCTATGTGTACAGACCTTGTATTATCTCGTGTCTATGTGTACAGACCTTGTATTATCTCGTGTCTATGTGTACAGACCCTTGTATTATCTCGTGTCTATGTGTACAGACCCTGTATTATCTCGTGTCTATGTGTACAGACCTTGTATTATCTCGTGTCTATGTGTACAGACCCTGTATTATCTCGTGTCTATGTGTACAGACCCTGTATTATCTCGTGTCTATGTGTACAGACCTTGTATTATCTCGTGTCTATGTGTACAGACCTTGTATTATCTCGTGTCTATGTGTACAGACCCTGTATTATCTCGTGTCTATGTGTACAGACCTTGTATTATCTCGTGTCTATGTGTACAGACCTTGTATTATCTCGTGTCTATGTGTACAGACCTTGTATTATCTCGTGTCTATGTGTACAGACCCTGTATTATCTCGTGTCTATGTGTACAGACCCTGTATTATCTCGTGTCTATGTGTACAGACCTTGTATTATCTCGTGTCTATGTGTACAGACCTTGTATTATCTCGTGTCTATGTGTACAGACCCTGTATTATCTCGTGTCTATGTGTACAGACCTTGTATTATCTCGTGTCTATGTGTACAGACCCTGTATTATCTCGTGTCTATGTGTACAGACCTTGTATTATCTCGTGTCTATGTGTACAGACCTTGTATTATCTCGTGTCTATGTGTACAGACCTTGTATTATCTCGTGTCTATGTGTACAGACCTTGTATTATCTCGTGTCTATGTGTACAGACCCTGTATTATCTCGTGTCTATGTGTACAGACCCTGTATTATCTCGTGTCTATGTGTACAGACCTTGTATTATCTCGTGTCTATGTGTACAGACCCTGTATTATCTCGTGTCTATGTGTACAGACCTTGTATTATCTCGTGTCTATGTGTACAGACCTTGTATTATCTCGTGTCTATGTGTACAGACCTTGTATTATCTCGTGTCTATGTGTACAGACCTTGTATTATCTCGTGTCTATGTGTACAGACCCTGTATTATCTCGTGTCTATGTGTACAGACCTTGTATTATCTCGTGTCTATGTGTACAGACCTTGTATTATCTCGTGTCTATGTGTACAGACCTTGTATTATCTCGTGTCTATGTGTACAGACCTGTATTATCTCGTGTCTATGTGTACAGACCTTGTATTATCTCGTGTCTATGTGTACAGACCTTGTATTATCTCGTGTCTATGTGTACAGACCTTGTATTATCTCGTGTCTATGTGTACAGACCTTGTATTATCTCGTGTCTATGTGTCATGTGTACAGACCTTGTATTATCTCGTGTCTATGTGTACAGACCTGTATTATCTCGTGTCTATGTGTACAGACCTGTATTATCTCGTGTCTATGTGTACAGACCTGATTATCTCGTGTCTATGTTACAGACCTGTATTATCTCGTGTCTATGTGTACAGACCCTGTATTATCTCGTGTCTATGTGTACAGACCCTTGTATTATCTCGTGTCTATGTGTACAGACCCTTGTATTATCTCGTGTCTATGTGTACAGACCCTGTATTATCTCGTGTCTATGTGTACAGACCCTGTATTATCTCGTGTCTATGTGTACAGACCTGTATTATCTCGTGTCTATGTGTACAGACCCTGTATTATCTCGTGTCTATGTGTACAGACCTGTATTATCTCGTGTCTATGTGTACAGACCCTGTATTATCTCGTGTCTATGTGTACAGACCTTGTATTATCTCGTGTCTATGTGTACAGACCCTGTATTATCTCGTGTCTATGTGTACAGACCCTGTATTATCTCGTGTCTATGTGTACAGACCCTGTATTATCTCGTGTCTATGTGTACAGACCTTGTATTATCTCGTGTCTATGTGTACAGACCCTGTATTATCTCGTGTCTATGTGTACAGACCCTGTATTATCTCGTGTCTATGTGTACAGACCCTGTATTATCTCGTGTCTATGTGTACAGACCCTGTATTATCTCGTGTCTATGTGTACAGACCCTGTATTATCTCGTGTCTATGTGTACAGACCTTGTATTATCTCGTGTCTATGTGTACAGACCCTGTATTATCTCGTGTCTATGTGTACAGACCCTGTATTATCTCGTGTCTATGTGTACAGACCCTGTATTATCTCGTGTCTATGTGTACAGACCTTGTATTATCTCGTGTCTATGTGTACAGACCCTGTATTATCTCGTGTCTATGTGTACAGACCTTGTATTATCTCGTGTCTATGTGTACAGACCCTGTATTATCTCGTGTCTATGTGTACAGACCTGTATTATCTCGTGTCTATGTGTACAGACCCTGTATTATCTCGTGTCTATGTGTACAGACCCTGTATTATCTCGTGTCTATGTGTACAGACCCTGTATTATCTCGTGTCTATGTGTACAGACCCTGTATTATCTCGTGTCTATGTGTACAGACCTTGTATTATCTCGTGTCTATGTGTACAGACCCTGTATTATCTCGTGTCTATGTGTACAGACCCTGTATTATCTCGTGTCTATGTGTACAGACCTTGTATTATCTCGTGTCTATGTGTACAGACCTTGTATTATCTCGTGTCTATGTGTACAGACCTTGTATTATCTCGTGTCTATGTGTACAGACCCTGTATTATCTCGTGTCTATGTGTACAGACCCTTGTATTATCTCGTGTCTATGTGTACAGACCCTGTATTATCTCGTGTCTATGTGTACAGACCTTGTATTATCTCGTGTCTATGTGTACAGACCCTGTATTATCTCGTGTCTATGTGTACAGACCCTGTATTATCTCGTGTCTATGTGTACAGACCTTGTATTATCTCGTGTCTATGTGTACAGACCTTGTATTATCTCGTGTCTATGTGTACAGACCCTGTATTATCTCGTGTCTATGTGTACAGACCTTGTATTATCTCGTGTCTATGTGTACAGACCTTGTATTATCTCGTGTCTATGTGTACAGACCTTGTATTATCTCGTGTCTATGTGTACAGACCTGTATTATCTCGTGTCTATGTGTACAGACCTTGTATTATCTCGTGTCTATGTGTACAGACCTTGTATTATCTCGTGTCTATGTGTACAGACCCTGTATTATCTCGTGTCTATGTGTACAGACCTGTATTATCTCGTGTCTATGTGTACAGACCTTGTATTATTCGTGTCTATGTGTACAGACCTGTATTATCTCGTGTCTATGTACAGACCTTGTATTATCTCGTGTCTATGTGTACAGACCTTGTATTATCTCGTGTCTATGTGTACAGACCCTGTATTATCTCGTGTCTATGTGTACAGACCTTGTATTATCTCGTGTCTATGTGTACAGACCTGTTATTATCTCGTGTCTATGTGTACAGACCTTGTATTATCTCGTGTCTATGTGTACAGACCTTGTATTATCTCGTGTCTATGTGTACAGACCTTGTATTATCTCGTGTCTATGTGTACAGACCTTGTATTATCTCGTGTCTATGTGTACAGACCCTGTATTATCTCGTGTCTATGTGTACAGACCTTGTATTATCTCGTGTCTATGTGTACAGACCTTGTATTATCTCGTGTCTATGTGTACAGACCTTGTATTATCTCGTGTCTATGTGTACAGACCTTGTATTATCTCGTGTCTATGTGTACAGACCTTGTATTATCTCGTGTCTATGTGTACAGACCTGTATTATCTCGTGTCTATGTGTACAGACCCTGTATTATCTCGTGTCTATGTGTACAGACCTTGTATTATCTCGTGTCTATGTGTACAGACCTGTATTATCTCGTGTCTATGTGTACAGACCCTGTATTATCTCGTGTCTATGTGTACAGACCTTGTATTATCTCGTGTCTATGTGTACAGACCCTGTATTATCTCGTGTCTATGTGTACAGACCCTGTATTATCTCGTGTCTATGTGTACAGACCTGTATTATCTCGTGTCTATGTGTACAGACCCTGTATTATCTCGTGTCTATGTGTACAGACCCTGTATTATCTCGTGTCTATGTGTACAGACCTTGTATTATCTCGTGTCTATGTGTACAGACCCTGTATTATCTCGTGTCTATGTGTACAGACCTTGTATTATCTCGTGTCTATGTGTACAGACCCTGTATTATCTCGTGTCTATGTGTACAGACCTTGTATTATCTCGTGTCTATGTGTACAGACCCTGTATTATCTCGTGTCTATGTGTACAGACCTTGTATTATCTCGTGTCTATGTGTACAGACCTTGTATTATCTCGTGTCTATGTGTACAGACCCTGTATTATCTCGTGTCTATGTGTACAGACCTTGTATTATCTCGTGTCTATGTGTACAGACCCTGTATTATCTCGTGTCTATGTGTACAGACCCTGTATTATCTCGTGTCTATGTGTACAGACCCTGTATTATCTCGTGTCTATGTGTACAGACCTTGTATTATCTCGTGTCTATGTGTACAGACCCTGTATTATCTCGTGTCTATGTGTACAGACCTTGTATTATCTCGTGTCTATGTGTACAGACCCTGTATTATCTCGTGTCTATGTGTACAGACCTTGTATTATCTCGTGTCTATGTGTACAGACCCTGTATTATCTCGTGTCTATGTGTACAGACCCTGTATTATCTCGTGTCTATGTGTACAGACCTTGTATTATCTCGTGTCTATGTGTACAGACCTTGTATTATCTCGTGTCTATGTGTACAGACCTTGTATTATCTCGTGTCTATGTGTACAGACCTTGTATTATCTCGTGTCTATGTGTACAGACCTTGTATTATCTCGTGTCTATGTGTACAGACCCTGTATTATCTCGTGTCTATGTGTACAGACCCTGTATTATCTCGTGTCTATGTGTACAGACCTGTATTATCTCGTGTCTATGTGTACAGACCTTGTATTATCTCGTGTCTATGTGTACAGACCCTGTATTATCTCGTGTCTATGTGTACAGACCTTGTATTATCTCGTGTCTATGTGTACAGACCCTTGTATTATCTCGTGTCTATGTGTACAGACCCTGTATTATCTCGTGTCTATGTGTACAGACCCTGTATTATCTCGTGTCTATGTGTACAGACCTTGTATTATCTCGTGTCTATGTGTACAGACCTGTATTATCTCGTGTCTATGTGTACAGACCTTGTATTATCTCGTGTCTATGTGTACAGACCTTGTATTATCTCGTGTCTATGTGTACAGACCTTGTATTATCTCGTGTCTATGTGTACAGACCTTGTATTATCTCGTGTCTATGTGTACAGACCCTGTATTATCTCGTGTCTATGTGTACAGACCTTGTATTATCTCGTGTCTATGTGTACAGACCTTGTATTATCTCGTGTCTATGTGTACAGACCCTGTATTATCTCGTGTCTATGTGTACAGACCTTGTATTATCTCGTGTCTATGTGTACAGACCTTGTATTATCTCGTGTCTATGTGTACAGACCCTGTATTATCTCGTGTCTATGTGTACAGACCTTGTATTATCTCGTGTCTATGTGTACAGACCTTGTATTATCTCGTGTCTATGTGTACAGACCTTGTATTATCTCGTGTCTATGTGTACAGACCTTGTATTATCTCGTGTCTATGTGTACAGACCTTGTATTATCTCGTGTCTATGTGTACAGACCTTGTATTATCTCGTGTCTATGTGTACAGACCTTGTATTATCTCGTGTCTATGTGTACAGACCTTGTATTATCTCGTGTCTATGTGTACAGACCCTTGTATTATCTCGTGTCTATGTGTACAGACCTTGTATTATCTCGTGTCTATGTGTACAGACCTTGTATTATCTCGTGTCTATGTGTACAGACCTTGTATTATCTCGTGTCTATGTGTACAGACCTTGTATTATCTCGTGTCTATGTGTACAGACCTTGTATTATCTCGTGTCTATGTGTACAGACCTTGTATTATCTCGTGTCTATGTGTACAGACCTTGTATTATCTCGTGTCTATGTGTACAGACCTTGTATTATCTCGTGTCTATGTGTACAGACCCTGTATTATCTCGTGTCTATGTGTACAGACCTTGTATTATCTCGTGTCTATGTGTACAGACCCTGTATTATCTCGTGTCTATGTGTACAGACCTTGTATTATCTCGTGTCTATGTGTACAGACCTTGTATTATCTCGTGTCGATGTGTACGGTCCCTGTATTCTCGCCCGTACACACTCAGCTTCCTGGTGCACTAGCAGTATAAAACAGATAAATATAATCTTTATACTGACGTGTATGGCTTTATAAACGTCATTGTAAATACAACCCTGTGATATATTTAGAATGATCTGATATATAACTGTCACAGCTGATCGGATACAATAAACCTTGTCTTTCTTACCCAACATTTCATCAGATGCAATTTTAAAAGGCAATAGGCCAATCGGTATTGGTATAATACCATAACAGATATGTGGTGGCTATTGTTTATAGAAATACAAATAAGGATATGTGTTACTGTACTAGAATTAACGTATTAATAAGGATGTGTGTTACTGTACTAGAATTAACGTATAAATAAGGATGTGTGTTACTGTACTAGAATTAACGTATAAATAAGGATGTGTGTTACTGTACTAGAATTAACGTATAAATAAGGATGTGTGTTACTGTACTAGAATTAACGTATAAATAAGGATGTGTGTTACTGTACTAGAATTAACGTATAAATAAGGATGTGTGTTACTGTACTAGAATTAACGTATAAATAAGGATGTGTGTTACTGTACTAGAATTAACGTATAAATAAGGATGTGTGTTACTAAACTAAAATTAACGTATAAATAAGGATGTGTGTTACTGTACTAGAATTAACGTATAAATAAGGATGTGTGTTACTGTACTAGAATTAACGTGTAAATAAGGATGTGTGTTACTGTACTAGAATTAACGTATAAATAAGGATGTGTGTTACTGTTTTAGAATTAACGTATAAATAAGGATGTGTGTTACTGTTTTAGAATTAACGTATAAATAAGGATGTGTATTACTGTACTAGAATTAACGTATAAATAAGGATGTGTGTTACTGTACTAGAATTAACGTATTAATAAGGATGTGTATTACTGTACTAGAATTAACGTATAAATAAGGATGTGTGTTACTGTTTTAGAATTAACGTATAAATAAGGATGTGTGTTACTGTACTAGAATTAACGTATAAATAAGGATGTGTGTTACTGTACTAGAATTAACGTATAAATAAGGAAGTGTGTAACTGTACTAGAATTAACGTATAAATAAGGATATGTGTTACTGTACTAGAATTAACGTATAAATAAGGATGTGTGTTACTAAACTAGAATTAACGTATAAATAAGGATGTGTGTTACTGTACTAGAATTAACATATAAATAAGGATGTGTGTTACTTTACTAGAATTAACGTATAAATAAGGATGTGTGTTACTAAACTAGAATTAACGTATAAATAAGGATGTGTGTTACTGTACTAGAATTAACGTATAAATAAGGATGTGTGTTACTGTACTAGAATTAACGTGTAAATAAGGATGTGTGTTACTGTACTAGAATTAACGTATAAATAAGGATGTGTGTTACTGTTTTAGAATTAACGTATAAATAAGGATGTGTGTTACTGTTTTAGAATTAACGTATAAATAAGGATGTGTATTACTGTACTAGAATTAACGTATAAATAAGGATGTGTGTTACTGTACTAGAATTAACGTATTAATAAGGATGTGTGTTACTGTACTAGAATTAACGTATAAATAAGGATGTGTGTTACTGTACTAGAATTAACGTATAAATAAGGATGTGTGTTACTGTACTAGAATTAACGTATAAATAAGGATGTGTGTTACTGTACTAGAATTAACGTATTAATAAGGATGTGTGTTACTGTACTAGAATTAACGTATAAATAAGGATGTGTGTTACTGTACTAGAATTAACGTATAAATAAGGATGTGTGTTACTGTACTAGAATTAACGTATAAATAAGGATGTGTGTTACTGTACTAGAATTAACGTATAAATAAGGATGTGTGTTACTATACTAGAATTAACGTATAAATAAGGATGTGTATTACTGTACTAGAATTAACGTATAAATAAGGATGTGTTATTACTGTACTAGAATTAACGTATAAATAAGGATGTGTGTTACTATACTAGAATTAATGTGTAAATAAGGATGTGTATTACTGTACTAGAATTAACGTATAAATAAGGATGTGTGTTACTGTACTAGAATTAACGTATAAATAAGGATGTGTGTTACTGTACTAGAATTAACGTATAAATAAGGATGTGTGTTTACTGTACTAGAATTAACATATAAATAAGGATGTGTGTTACTGTACTAGAATTAACGTATCAATAAGGATGTGTGTTACTGTACTAGAATTAACGTATAAATAAGGATGTGTATTACTGTACTAGAATTAACGTATAAATAAGGATGTGTGTTACTGTACTAGAATTAACGTATAAATAAGGATGTGTGTTACTGTACTAGAATTAACGTATAAATAAGGATGTGTGTTACTGTACTAGAATTAACGTATAAATAAGGATGTGTGTTACTGTACTAGAATTAACGTATAAATAAGGATGTGTGTTACTGTTTTAGAATTAACGTATAAATAAGGATGTGTGTTACTGTTTTAGGATTAACGTATAAATAAGGATGTGTATTACTGTACTAGAATTAACGTATAAATAAGGATGTTTGTTACTATACTAGAATTAACGTGTAAATAATTAAGGATGTGTATTACTGTACTAGAATTAACGTATAAATAAGGATGTGTGTTACTGTACTAGAATTAACGTATAAATAAGGATGTGTGTATTACTATACTGGAAATGCATAAATAAGGATTTTTGGTACCGAACTTTAATAAGGGGAGATAACTTCCAATACTGTTAATCGATGGTGAAAACATCGCTACTATGAAGTTACAATGTTGACATGATGAAAGGTCGGATTAATATCCATATGTTTGACTACAACACGCGCCAAGCACGCGCGTAATGTGATACTACTACGTCAACATACCCGTGTGTTGTTATGGTATGAGTACATGTATCATCAACACTTATACATTAGATACACAGGTCGGGGGTACCTACTGGTACATCGATTTTGTATTGGACCATTGTATCCGTACTTATCTGTGGGTTTACTTTGTAACGTGATAGACTTACCCACAATACCAGATTTCATATGTAACGTCCACGTAAACAAAGCACCCAACACGAGTTTCTAACTGCTGGGTAGGGATAATTTAATGCGCTTTATTATAATAAGTCGTATTCCAGCGATTCAATGTGTGCAATTCCGAACCTGTTTATCAAATATATAAAACAGTTTCTGTTGTCATGGTTTAGGGAGTATAGAGGGCTATAAGTGTCTGGCATGTCCATGTCACGTGATCGACCAGGCGAGATCCGCCATTTTATTGTACTCTCCCTTGGTACTTATAAAGCCGATATTGGACATTATATCACTATAACTTGATTATCTGTCAGCAGTCTCGTTCACGTCGGAGTTAAAAACGTAATCAGACGAGAACAGGACGTGATTGCTTCTAACACAAGGGGAAGATAACTCTAACCGCCAATCAAGGTCGGGATTACTCAGACCCTACGTAGAGCCATCACAATACCGTTCCACCACCCCGACTGTAGTACACCACAGAGCCTACACTCATATCACGTTTTACTTTGAAAAGTATACAGTGATATTTTATAGGAGTTTGAAAAAAACTAGCATATTGTCATAATGTTACATTTTGTAATTACGTTATTGTTTTATTTATGTAATGATGTGGAACAGAAAAACTGTTATATTTCAACCTAAACAGAAAAACTGTTATATTTCAACCTATCTCCTTCGTGATGGAAGTTATCCTGTCGACCTAACAGTTCATGTGACGTGTTCACCGTACTGTTCTCATAGTTTTTGTTGGAATCACCGAAGGGACATTACCCAGAGTGGATCTGGTAAGTCTCGGCCAGGGGACATAACCCAGAGTGGACCTGGCGTGTCTAGGCCAGGGGACATTACCCAGAGTGTACCTCGTGTATCTCGGTCAAGGGACATTACCCAGAGTGGACCTGGTGTGTCTCGGCCAGGGGACATTACCCAGAGTGGACCTGGCGTGTCTAGGCCAGGGGACATTACCCAGAGTGTACCTGGTGTATTTCGGTCAAGGGACATAACCCAGAGTGGACCTGGTGTGTCTAGGCCAGGGGACATTACCCAGAGTGTACCTGGTGTGTCTAGGCCAGGGGACATTACCCAGAGTGTACCTGGTGTGTCTCGGCCAGGGGACATAATCCAGAGTGGACCTGGTGTGTCTAGGCCAGGGGACATTACCCAGAGTGTACCTGGTGTGTCTAGGCCAGGGGACATTACCCAGAGTGTACCTGGTGTGTCTAGGCCAGGGGACATTACCCAGAGTGTACCTGGTGTGTCTAGGCCAGGGGACATTACCCAGAGTGTACCTGGTGTGTCTAGGCCAGGGGACATTACCCAGAGTGTACCTGGTGTGTCTCGGCCAGGGGACATTACCATTACCAGAGTGTACCTGGTGTGTCTAGGCCAGGGGACATTACCCAGAGTGTACCTGGTGTGTCTAGGCCAGGGGACATTACCCAGAGTGTACTGGTGTGTCTACCGGGGAATGGTGTACCTGGGTGTCTAGGCCAGGGGACATTACCCAGAGTGTACCTGGTGTGTCTAGGCCAGGGGACATTACCCAGAGTGTACCTGGTGTGTCTAGGCCAGGGGACATTACCCAGAGTGTACCTGGTGTGTCTAGGCCAGGGGACATTACCCAGAGTGTACCTGGTGTGTCTAGGCCAGGGGACATTACCCAGAGTGTACCTGGTGTGTCTAGGCCAGGGGACATTACCCAGAGTGTACCTGGTGTGTCTAGGCCAGGGGACATTACCCAGAGTGTACCTGGTGTGTCTAGGCCAGGGGACATTACCCAGAGTGTACCTGGTGTGTCTAGGCCAGGGGACATTACCCAGAGTGTACCTGGTGTGTCTAGGCCAGGGGACATTACCCAGAGTGTACCTGGTGTGTCTCGGCCAGGGGACATAATCCAGAATGGACCTGGTATGTCTCGGCCAGGGGACATTACCCAGAGTGTACCTGATGTGTCTCGGTCAGGGGACATAACCTAGAGTGTACCTGGTGTGTCTCGGCCAGGGGACATAATCCAGAATGGACCTGGTATGTCTCGGCCATTGAAAGTCGCAATCGAACTTTGCCGAGTCCTTAATGCATTTAACCTTGTAACTAAGTTTGAAGAAAATCGGTTTACATTTGTTACACTTATTGCACGGAAATTGCAGAAAATGACGTTTTTAGTAATTCAAAGGCCATAACTCCGCTAAATAAGGTGCATCAACAGTCGCTATCGAACTTGGCCGAGCCCTTAAGGCATTTAACCTTGTCACCAAGTTCGAAGAAAATCGGTTTACTTTTGTTACAGTTATTGCACGGAAAGGAAGTGTTACAGACAGACGGACAGACAGACGGCCGGACAGACAGACGAACAAATCCAAATTAATATCCCTCGTTTCGGAGAAAGCGGGGGATAATGATATAGGAGTGTATGTATTTTGAACCCAGCATGTATCTGGTGTCTATCAGCCAGAGACACTCAATTCTCCAAGATCAAAATGTAGTCTGTATCGGAATAGAGAAGAGAATACAGATTGTTTGACATGAAATGGGGTAACGGATATAATGTTAAGAAGAAGAAATTGGCTTCGAAATCGGACTGAAATAGTCTGAGTTGTGTGTGTAGCTCTGAGTTTGTTTTGAGTTGTCGTATCGTCAATATTTCAATATTTACATGCTTGATATTCCGTTGTTATATGTATATCTCATATGATCACTGTCCTTTATCGGGCAGTGCCAGTACGTACGCGTTCTGGTGCTGCGTAAGTCGTACCGTTTAGATCATGCGTGTTGCCGAAGGGTCGGCAAACATACGATATGAAATGTATGGTATTTGACAGGCCCGATTGAAATCTACAACTTGTCTGTTTAGATATAAAATCGTCAGGGAAAGAATTGTCGCTGAGATAAATGGCCCATAAAAAATAGTTAGTAAACTGTAAACATTACGGGTCTTATCGACTGGTCACTAAGATGAATGTGTCAGAATGACTTCTTCATTCACATTATTATTCCATTGGACTAAAGATGCATGATTCACTGCCACAAACAGTTACAAAGTATACACATGATCCACAGCAACAAACAGTTACAAAGTATACACATGATCCACAGCCACAAACATGACAAAGTATACACATGATCCACAGCCACAAACAGTTACACAGTATACACATGATTCACAGCCACAAACAGTTACACAGTATACACATGATCCACAGCCAGAAACAGTTACACAGTATACACAGGATTCACAGCCACAAACAGCTACACAGTATATACATGATCCACAGCCACAAACAGTTACACAGTATACACATGATTCACAGCCACAAACAGTTACACAGTATACACATGATCCACAGCCACAAACAGTTACACAGTATACACATGATTCACAGCCACAAACAGTTACACAGTATATACATGATCCACAGCCACAAACAGTTACAAAGTATACACATGATTCACAGCAACAAACAGTTACACAGTATATACATGATCCACAGCCACAAACAGTTACACAGTATACACATGATTCACAGCCACAAACAGTTACACAGTATATACATGATTCACAGCCACAAACAGTTACACAGTATACACATGATCCACAGCCACAAACAGTTACACAGTATACACATGATTCACAGCCACAAACAGTTACACAGTATACACATGATTCACAGCCACAAACAGTTACGCAGTATACACATGATTCACAGCCACAAACAGTTACAAAGTATACACATGATTCACAGCCACAAACGGTTACAAAGTATAAACATGATCCACAGCACAAACAGTTACAAAGTATACACATGATTGACAGCACCAACAGTTACAAAGTATAGACATGATTCACAGCCACAAACAGTTACGCAGTATACACATGATTCACAGCCACAAACAGTTACGCAGTATACACATGATTCACAGCCACAAACAGTTACGCAGTATACACAGGATTCACAGCCACAAACAGTTACACAGTATACACATGATCCACAGCTAGAAACAGTTACACATTATACACATGATTCACAGCCACAAACAGTTACACAGTATAAACATGATCCACAGCCACAAACAGTTACACAGTATACACATGATCCACAGCCACAAACAGTTACACAGTATACACAGGATTAACAGCCACAAACAGTTACACAGTATACACATGATTCACAGCCACAAACAGTTACACAGTATACACAGGATTAACAGCCACAAACAGTTACACAGTATACACATGATCCACAGCCAGAAACAGTTACGCAGTATATACAGGATTCACAGCCACAAACAGTTACACATTATACACATGATTCACAGCCACAAACAGTTACACAGTATACACAGGATTCACAGCCACAAACAGTTACGCAGTATACACATGATTCACAGCCACAAACAGTTACGCAGTATACACATGATTCACAGCCACAAACAGTTACACAGTATACACATGATCCACAGCCACAAACAGTTACGCAGTATACACAGGATTAACAGCCACAAACAGTTACACAGTATACACAGGATTAACAGCCACAAACAGTTACACAGTATACACAGGATTCACAGCCACAAACAGTTACGCAGTATACACATGATTCACAGCCACAAACAGTTACACAGTATACACATGATCCACAGCCACAAACAGTTACACAGTATACACAGGATTAACAGCCACAAACAGTTACACAGTATACACATGATTCACAGCCACAAACAGTTACACAGTATACACAGGATTAACAGCCACAAACAGTTACACAGTATACACATGATCCACAGCCACAAACAGTTACACAGTATACACATGATTCACAGCCACCAACAGTTACACAGTATACACATGATTCACAGCCACCAACAGTTACAAAGTATACTCATGTTGGATCCATATTGATACACAGTGTATTTATTATGAAAATATTATGAAAACTTGATTTATATGTGCCGTAATTGGCCGAAAATTTTGGCATGCTATTTTTTCTTCATTAATGTATTGAAAACCACAAGGTTTGATGAATTAAGCTGTGAAAATCATTGAAATGGCTTCAGATGCCTTATAAAAGTTAGTTACAACACAGAAATGATATAATGTAAAATTGTTGTTGTTTATGCCTTATGTATGTTTAGATAGAAACTTTCCTGCAGAAATCACTTTACAATTACTAATAACACTGTAAAATGTGACATGAAATTGTAGACCACAATTTTGCATCATGGTCTGACCGTAGGTACTCATTTCACTTCACTATAGATGTATATATAATGGTTTTTGGTAGTACTGCTTTAAATTATTTTCTGCTCTTATTTGCAATTGTAAATTAAAACCAATGTTTTGAAAGTATTGTAATTTTCAAAATGTTGGTAACTTTTGGTGATGAATAAGATGTAGAAGCCTTTCATGATTCGTATAAAAAATACGCCACATATAATTTTAACACATCTGTACAGTACACACAACGTGATATACGCTACATATAATTTTAACACATCTGTACAGTACACACAACGTGATATACGCTACATATAATTTTAACACATCTGTACAGTACACACAACGTGATATACGCCACATATAATTTTAACACATCTGTACAGTACACACAACGTGATATACCCCACATATAATTTTAACACATCTGTACAGTACACACAACGTGATATACGCCACATATAATTTTAACACATCTGTACAGTACACACAACGTGATATACGCTACATATAATTTTAACACATCTGTACAGTACACACAACGTGATATACGCCACATATAATTGTAACACATCTGTACAGTACACACAACGTCATATACGCTACATATAATTCTAACACATCTGTACAGTACACACAACGTCATATACGCCACATATAATTTTAACACATCTGTACAGTACACACAACGTGATATACCCCACATATAATTTTAACACATCTGTACAGTACACACAACGTGATATACCCCACATATAATTTTAACACATCTGTACAGTACACACAACGTGATATACCCCACATATAATTTTAACACATCTGTACAGTACACACAACGTGATATACCCCACATATAATTTTAACACATCTGTACAGTACACACAACGTGATATACCCCACATATAATTTTAACACATCTGTACAGTACACACAACGTGATATACCCCACATATAATGTAACACATCTGTACAGTACACACAACGTGATATAATCTGTTAATTACAAATCATAACAACGTGATATAATCTGTTCATACAAATATAACTTACTTATACTTGTTGGAAAGGTAATTCAGTCACGAATACAGTTACGAAGTGAAAGAAGCGTGTTCACCAATAAAACTTCTTCCAAAATCCATGCTCGTCTAAAATAAAGCAGTCCCGCACAGAATACTAAGTGAAAACACAGGAAATTGTCAAATTTTCAAAATTACCCTAAATATCCCCCAATTGCAAAAATTAATGCTCAAATATTATTTTCAAAGAGTAGAAAACATGCATTTAATATTTATGGCATTAGTTGACAAAAATGGTTTATTTTAAGCCAATAGTCCACCCTCTAACATGAAGTTTAGTCTCGAGCATCAACATTAATTTTTGGCCAATCAGAGGCGAGATTCTATTTATAGGTGTCTTACCTATATGTAGAGTTGGAAAACTTTCTCAAAAACCGGAAACAGGAAGTCAACACAAGATCCAGCATCGCGCAAGACAGTATCCAAAGTCACACTCTCGCGTGATTACAAAATCACACTCTCGCGTGATTACAAACAAGTAATGCTTGGAAAAATCAAAAATGAAAACATTAGTGAAAGATAAACCTTCCAATCTATTCTTACATAAATCTAACAATTACATTTTGTCCCAAATGTTAACTTAAAAGCCGTTTTACGTGAGCAGTTGCTTCGGAATTTTCCGCCTGGCAACGGAGAATGACGTTGAGATATAATTTGTAGCCGCAGTCACGTATTTTTGTAGAAAGTGAAAGTAGAAGTAACCTATGTTCAATATTGTTTTTTTTTGTTATAAACTCAATGTCAGTAACTCAGCAAAGCTATTATTCTAATAATTAATAATTCTATAAATAGTTTCTAGCAGTACAGTTATTCAGCGCACCCAATAAGCTATAAAAACAAAACACATGTCAATATCGATAAGACTGATGGATCAGGGGAGATTACTCTTTCGTCGTTGGAAATCCTTTATTTAGATCTACATGTATATGGCATATTTCTATTTAGTTACACATTTAAAAAACTACAAACGAAAGAATGGATTAACTGATGCGCTTTCAGAGAGGCTTTGCCTAAAATTATAATATAATTTTAGGCAAAGCAGAGAGGCTTTGCCTAAATCGATACCCTACTCAACTTTATCCTTCGATAGAACCACCACAAAGAGACTTTAATCCTATATTTACAGTCTTAACTATTATTTTCATAGCTCAGCTCAAAATTTACCCTTAATAGTGTTTATGGCATTTTATAAGACTAAAATTGAATTATATCGTTTGGTTCCGACAGGCATTTCGAACAGCCACTTGAAGTGGCGGAAATTCCCGCCAATTTATCAATGAACATACCAATAAAATGAGTTCCCGTCTGATGAAGCATATATCTGAGGTTTTCCCGGTATAGAACTATAAATCATTTTATATTTATCTGTTGTTAAAAACACCATGGTGCAAAGCAGTTTGGTTTTAATATTTTGCTTCGTATGATTTCACACGCTTACACAATTCATAACGTGGCAGGATATTTAACGTAGTTGTGACGCGGCGTCCGATTCAAACCGCCTGTGTCAAGGAGGTGTGACAAACAAAGAGTTTCTTCAATTATGTGATCACTTGAGTTCTACTTAATCAGTTCACGTTTGAAATTTCTTGAATACACGGATGTTTACATAGTTCCATGTCATTATTTCCGGATTTTAGAGATTTTCAAATGTATCGGACGTCGTTTCGAGGAACATGTACAAACACTGGTAGGCCCACTACTGTAAACGTTTACTGTACCGCTCTCAAAATGTTAGCTATATTTATATTGTTGATTTAAACACTTCAATGAATATTAGAGGTGTATATTACAAGTATTGTAAAGCTACAATTGAAGGATTCCGTTTCATTGATATTTCGAAAACACCCAAACGTACATTGTGTATGTAAGTCCTACTCTCGCCGATTCACAGTAGATTCTAGATAACGTTACAGGACTTGTCTGTCCGCCGAGGTGAAACAAAAATGCATTGTCGTGCTAGGTCGTTTTGGTTACACTTATCCAACTCAAATACTGATGTTGTTCTGACATATCTTATCCATTCGCGTACAACCAAAGATGTTAAAAATACGAATATAATGTAGATCTAGGCTACATGTTGTAGAGAACAACACAGACTCACAGACACACAACATGTAAACATTGCGACGTCATCGGAATGTGCAAAACTGTACATTGTACAACATTGTTTATTTATCATACGCACGGAAGCATTGCTCAAAGAGTATGGTAGTAACATAAACAATGTAACTTTTCTACATTTGTATTTACACACATACATGTATATGTGTTCAAACCTATTTTGATACATGTACATGTTCATCGAACGTACGTTCGGTTACTGAAAACACCAAAAGTTTCTGATTTGGACCATCATAAATTCATCCGCGCGGCTCCAAATTGCGCGTGACATACTCAATTTATCGAGAAATAAAGTTGAGTAGCCTTTGGTTGAAATCAACGGGGTTTTATACTATCAATTCACCACTGACTGTAAATATTAATTATTAGAATAATAGCTTTGCTGAATTACTGGCATGAGTTTATCACAAGAAAAACAATATTGAACATAGGATACTTCTACTTTCACTTTCTGCAAAAATACGTGACTGCGGCTACAAATTATATCTCAACGTCATTCTCCGTTGCCAGGCGGAAAATTCCGAAGCAACTGCTCACGTAAAACAGCTTTTAAGTTAAGATTCAGGACAAAATGTAATTGTTAGATTCTATTAGGAAGGTTTTCTTTCACCAATGTTTTCATGTAGAGTTGGAAAATTTTCTCTTGCGCGATGCTGGATCCTAAACCGGAAACAGGAAGTCAAAATGAGATCCAGCGTTGCGCAAGACAGTATGAAAAGTCACACTCTCGCGTGATTACAAAATTACACTCTCGCGGGATTACAAACAAGTCAATCAAGGTCATGACCGTTACTAGGGTGTAGACGAAGCAGCCCAAACCATTCAAGCAGTTTGATTGGATAAAAAGATAAAGTATCATGCATTAAAGCCCTCTGATTAGATAATTACAAATCAGATATGTAACTACACATTTGTCTAATACGGCGGTGACAGGTCAGGTCAGGCGAGACATTGGTCACCTTTCCCGTGTAATGATATCACATACAAAAAAGTATAATGTTCAGTTTCTGATACACGTGGATTGACTCGGTTTGTTTACCCATGGAGCCATTTTCCTAACCTCTTCCCGTAAAACATCGACGGTACGAATGGTCAAGTGAACACCTACAGTAGGATGTATGTATCGAGAACTGTCTGATTCCTGATACATTGAAACTAGTCCTAGTTCATATGTGTTTTTATATGGGGATTTTGTTACTTCTGAAGATAAAAAATATTAAAAGGCCCACAACCTTTCCGAAAAAAATAAATAAAAAAAGTTTCTTAAAATCCAATAATAACACGAGGAAATATATATAAATGGCTTAAGATGAGTACGACACCAAACAAATGCAAGATTTCTAAACTTTGTAAGCAGTGAAGATTCATTTCGTTATCTTGTCGTCCAGCACATCACGGTGGTAGTCAACTATAACGAGTGGTAATTAGTGGGACGGGTTACATAAGACGACCCGCGCTATAAAAAAAGACGCTCCATTGATTTAAATTAAATGTATTAATGGTAAGTTAATAATTTTTGCGTCTCTACAAAATTATCAATCTCATTTTACAGCCGTTTCACAAAGGTCGTGGGCCTTTAATTAAATTTCTACATTACAGTTGTCTAATATAGTTTTTGAAAGAGTTATCCATAAAACAAACTTTGTATCCTTTCGGTGATCGACAATATTCAAATCAGGCTCAATTTTGATAGTTCATTCTAGGTTGTTCCTCTTACTGACGATAGTACAGATTTCGGGTTGTTGCTGTTTTCACGATAATGCTGAAGTCGCCTAAAGTTCACCGCGCACGGGTCATGGCAGAGAGAACCCTTTTTAAAGTCGATGCTATTTACCCCCTTCCTTCACTTTCTAGGATATTTCCTCTATCGTGTCAGACCATGAGCATCACAATGACAGTTTCCGGGCACATACTTAACTCTGGATTTCTCCGTTTTCGACTTATTTGGGCATGCTCAAAAATGATTTGTGACCTCACTAATGCAATGAGCGAATCGATATTCGCTTCAAAGTGATGAACATCTCCTTTTCAACAAAACAATATTTAGTATTCTGGGGTATACTGTACATGTACGTATCCGTGGGGCTCTAGAGGGGCGTATTTAAATGAGGCAAATACAAAGTTATGTATTAATACGCTACGGCCGTTTAACTGATATAGATAAAACGATATATTGATATTTATTATAAACGAGATCTGTGGATGCACTGCTACAACACTACAATATGTTTACAGACAACACAGCCTTCTCGTGGGATCTGACGGCTAAACTAGTCGATAAATACTTAACAGTACTGTATAGAAAATAATATAATCTGAAAACAATTATTGGATTTCCTAATTAATTCGATAGGATTTTAAAACGTTAGATTTCCCAGGATAATAGTAATTTTCCTTAAATCATGATGTAGATCTCATTAAAGTGATACACTTTCTTAGCGTCACATAGAGAGGCTGGCAGCCCGTCGTAACCGCAATGTTTATACTTATTGGCTACATAAACACTGATATTAGGCTAAGAATAACGGTTTTAGATTTAATTGAAAGTTGCTGATACATGTGTGTAGTGTACATTAATTCATGTATTTTGTATACGTTTGTTTTCATACAGAATTATGAATTTATATTTCGTACGCATTTGTTTTTATGCACAATTATAAAGTTAGGCTTTGTACAGACTGTGGTACATTTTTGTAGTTAGTAAAATGTATGTGGGCTTCTGTTACAATGGATTGGCATCCAATGTATCATATAAGGCAAGGGATTCAGCGATATCTATTCAGTAATCTTAATTGTACAAATATCTATATACATAGGTATATCTGTTTGTGTTACAGTGTACGGGACAGAGCGGCGAGCCATATCTGACAGTACCTACCTCCGCCTGGTTGAGGCTTTGTGTTCAGACGAGGACGGACTTATCAGGAAAACATGTCTACAAAGTACGTACACTATGATCTCATGTCTACAAAGTACATACTCTATAATATCATGTCAACAAAGTACGTACACTATAATCTCATGTCTACAAAGTACATACTCTATAATCTCATGTCTACAAAGTACGTACACTATAATCTCATGTCTACAAAGTACGTACTCTATAATCTCATGTCTACAAAGTACGTACTCTATAATCTCATGTCTACAAAGTACGTACACTATAATCTCATGTCTACAAAGTACGTACACTATAATCTCATGTCTACAAAGTACATACTCTATAATCTCATGTCTACAAAGTACGTACACTATAATCTCATGTCTACAAAGTACGTACACTATAATCTCATGTCTACAAAGTACATACTCTATAATCTCATGTCTACAAAGTACATACTCTATAATCCCATGTCTACAAAGTACGTACACTATAATCTCATGTCTACAAAGTACGTACTCTATAATCTCATGTCTACAAAGTACGTACACTATAATCTCATGTCTACAAAGTACGTACTCTATAATCTCATGTCTACAAAGTACGTACACTATAATCTCTTGTCTACAAAGTACGTACTCTATAATCTCATGTCTACAAAGTACGTACTCTATAATCTCATGTCTACAAAGTACGTACTCTATAATCTCATGTCTACAAAGTACGTACACTATAATCTCATGTCTACAAAGTACGTACACTATAATCTCATGTCTACAAAGTACGTACACTATAATCTCATGTCTACAAAGTACGTACTCTATAATCTCATGTCTACAAAGTACGTACTCTATAATCTCATGTCTACAAAGTACGTACACTATAATCTCATGTCTACAAAGTACATACTCTATAATCTCATGTCTACAAAGTACGTACACTATAATCTCATGTCTACAAAGTACGTACTCTATAATCTCATGTCTACAAAGTACGTACACTATAATCTCATGTCTACAAAGTACATACTCTATAATCTCATGTCTACAAAGTACGTACTCTATAATCTCATGTCTACAAAGTACGTACACTATAATCTCATGTCTACAAAGTACGTACACTATAATCTCATGTCTACAAAGTACATACTCTATAATCTCATGTCTACAAAGTACGTACACTATAATCTCATGTCTACAAAGTACATACTCTATAATCTCATGTCTACAAAGTACGTAGTCTAAAGTACAAAGTACGTACTCTATAATCTCATGTCTACAAAGTACGTACTCTATAATCTCATGTCTACAAAGTACGTACTCTATAATCTCATGTCTACAAAGTACGTACACTATAATCTCATGTCTACAAAGTACGTACTCTATAATCTCATGTCTACAAAGTACATACTCTATAATCTCATGTCTACAAAGTACGTACTCTATAATCTCATGTCTACAAAGTACGTACTCTATAATATCATGTCTACAAAGTACATACTCTATAATCTCATGTCTACAAAGTACATACTCTATAATCTCATGTCTACAAAGTACGTACTCTATAATCTCATGTCTACAAAGTACATACTCTATAATCTCATGTCTACAAAGTACGTACTCTATAATCTCATGTCTACAAAGTACATACTCTATAATCTCATGTCTACAAAGTACGTACTCTATAATCTCATGTCTACAAAGTACGTACACTATAATCTCATGTCTACAAAGTACGTACACTATAATCTCATGTCTACAAAGTACATACTCTATAATCTCATGTCTACAAAGTACGTACTCTATAATCTCATGTCTACAAAGTACGTACTCTATAATCTCATGTCTACAAAGTACATACTCTATAATCTCATGTCTACAAAGTACATACTCTATAATCTCATGTCTACAAAGTACGTACACTATAATCTCATGTCTACAAAGTACGTACACTATAATCTCATGTCTACAAAGTACATACTCTATAATCTCATGTCTACAAAGTACGTACTCTATAATCTCATGTCTACAAAGTACGTACACTATAATCTCATGTCTACAAAGTACGTACTCTATAATCTCATGTCTACAAAGTACATACTCTATAATCTCATGTCTACAAAGTACGTACACTATAATCTCATGTCTACAAAGTACGTACTCTATAATCTCATGTCTACAAAGTACATACTCTATAATATCATGTCTACAAAGTACGTACACTATAATCTCATGTCTACAAAGTACGTACTCTATAATGTCATGTCTACAAAGTACATACTCTATAATCTCATGTCTACAAAGTACATACTCTATAATCCCATGTCTACAAAGTACATACTCTATAATCTCATGTCTACAAAGTACGTACTCTATAATCTCATGTCTACAAAGTACGTACACTATAATCTCTTATCTACAAAGTACGTACTCTATAATCTCATGTCTACAAAGTACGTACACTATAATCTCATGTCTACAAAGTACGTACACTATAATCTCATGTCTACAAAGTACGTACACTATAATCTCATGTCTACAAAGTACGTACTCTATAATCTCATGTCTACAAAGTACATACTCTATAATCTCATGTCTACAAAGTACGTACTCTATAATCTCATGTCTACAAAGTACGTACACTATAATCTCATGTCTACAAAGTACGTACACTATAATCTCATGTCTACAAAGTACGTACTCTATAATCTCATGTCTACAAAGTACGTACACTATAATCTCATGTCTACAAAGTACGTACACTATAATCTCATGTCTACAAAGTACGTACTCTATAATCTCATGTCTACAAAGTACGTACTCTATAATCTCATGTCTACAAAGTACATACACTATAATCTCATGTCTACAAAGTACATACTCTATAATCTCATGTCTACAAAGTACATACTCTATAATCTCATGTCTACAAAGTACATACTCTATAATCTCATGTCTACAAAGTACGTACTCTATAATCTCATGTCTACAAAGTACATACTCTATAATCTCATGTCTACAAAGTACGTACTCTATAATCTCATGTCTACAAAGTACGTACTCTATAATCTCATGTCTACAAAGTACATACTCTATAATCTCATGTCTACAAAGTACGTACACTATAATCTCATGTCTACAAAGTACGTACACTATAATCTCTTATCTACAAAGTACATACTCTATAATCTCATGTCTACAAAGTACGTACACTATAATCTCTTATCTACAAAGTACGTACTCTATAATCTCATGTCTACAAAGTACATACTCTATAATCTCATGTCTACAAAGTACGTACTCTATAATCTCATGTCTACAAAGTACGTACTCTATAATCTCTTGTCTACAAAGTACGTACACTATAATCTCATGTCTACAAAGTACATACTCTATAATATCATGTCTACAAAGTACGTACACTATAATATCATGTCTACAAAGTACGTACACTATAATATCATGTCTACAAAGTACGTACACTATAATCTCATGTCTACAAAGTACGTACTCTATAATATCATGTGTACAAAGTACATACTCTATAATCTCATCTTTACAAAGTACGTACTCTATAATCTCATGTCTACAAAGTACGTACACTATAATCTCATGTCTACAAAGTACGTACTCTATAATCTCATGTCTACAAAGTACGTACACTATAATCTCATGTCTACAAAGTACGTACACTATAATCTCATGTCTACAAAGTACGTACACTATAATCTCATGTCTACAAAGTACATACTCTATAATCTCATCTTTACAAAGTACGTACTCTATAATCTCATGTCTACAAAGTATGTACACTATAATCTCATGTCTACAAAGTACGTACTCTATAATCTCATATGTACAAAGTACATACTTTATAATCTCATCTTTACAAAGTACGTACACTATAATATCATGTCTACAAAGTACATACTCTATAATCTCATGTCTACAAAGTACGTACACTATAATCTCATGTCTACAAAGTATGTACTCTATAATCTCATGTCTACAAAGTACGTACACTATAATCTCATGTCTACAAAGTACGTACTCTATAATATCATGTCTACAAAGTACATACTCTATAATCTCATGTGTACAAAGTATGTACTCTATAATCTCATCTTTACAAATTACGTACTCTATAATCTCATGTCTACAAAGTACGTACACTATAATCTCATGTCTACAAAGTACGTACACTATAATCTCATGTCTACAAAGTACGTACACTATAATCTCATGTCTACAAAGTACGTACTCTATAATATCATGTCTACAAAGTACGTACTCTATAATCTCATGTCTACAAAGTACATACTCTATAATCTCTTGTCTACAAAGTACATACTCTATAATCTCATGTTTACAAAGTACGTACACTATAATCTCATGTCTACAAAGTACGTACTCTATAATCTCATGTCTACAAAGTACATACTCTATAATCTCTTGTCTACAAAGTACGTACACTATAATCTCATGTCTACAAAGTACATACTCTATAATCTCATGTCTACAAAGTACATACTCTATAATCTCTTGTCTACAAAGTACATACTCTATAATCCCATGTCTACAAAGTACATACTCTATAATCTCATGTCTACAAAGTACATACTCTATAATCTCATGTCTACAAAGTACATACTCTATAATCTCATGTCTACAAAGCACGTACTCTATAATCTCATGTCTACAAAGTACGTACACTATAATCTCATGTCTACAAAGTACGTACACTATAATCTCATGTCTACAAAGTACGTACACTATAATCTCATGTCTACAAAGTACGTATACTATAATCTCATGTCTACAAAGTATGTACACTATAATCTCATGTCTACAAAGTACGTACACTATAATCTCATGTCTACAAAGTACGTACACTATAATCTCATGTCTACAAAGTACGTACTCTATAATCTCATGTCTACAATGTACGTACACTATAATCTCATATCTACAAAGTACGTACACTATAATCTCATGTCTACAAAGTACGTACTCTATAATCTCATGTCTACAAAGTACATACTCTATAATCCCATGTCTACAAAGTACATACTCTATAATCTCATGTCTACAAAGTACGTACACTATAATCTCATGTCTACAAAGTACGTACTCTATAATCTCATGTCTACAAAGTACGTACACTATAATCTCATGTCTACAAAGTACGTACACTATAATCTCTTATCTACAAAGTACGTACTCTATAATCTCATGTCTACAAAGTACGTACACTATAATCTCATGTCTACAAAGTACATACTCTATAATCTCATGTCAACAAAGTACGTACTCTATAATCTCATGTCTACAAAGTACGTATACTATAATCTCATGTCTACAAAGTACGTACACTATAATCTCATGTCTACAAAGTACGTACACTATAATATCATGTGAACAAAGTACGTACACTATAATCTCATGTCTGCGAAAAATGTGTTCACAAATTACAAATCATACATTCGGACTACTGGTTCACACGTCCGTGTATTTATTAAGGAGAGCAAAATCTTGAAATAAAGGGGGAATGAGAGATGAAATCTGTGACCCCTTCAGTCTGCCCGAAGAGAGAAACTGGTGACGTAGTATGTGGAATACGTCGTTACCATAGTAACATTATGTGAGAAACCCGTGAACTGTGGGACACGCGCGCCTCGTTAGGTAAAGCGTCTGAAGGACTAAGGCATGGGCGTCACAACATCTATCATTATCAACAAACACGTTCGTGACCCTGACAATGATACATGGGGTGAAGTAGTCAATGATTGGCGAGCTAAGTAAAACATTTACTATTAATTAAGTGTATATCTATCTCCGTCCGTTGGCATCACTATACATGTGCTACAAGTGTCCATGCTACGATACCCCTCGTCCATACCTCTAATGGACCTATCGCTCTGCCCCCTAGCGACCATTGACTGTCTCGACAGCCCGTGGAGCGTAAACGGCATCCCCACTAATGACGGCCTCAAGGAATGTGACATGTCGAGTGTGTAGGAGACACAGACTTATGTTACAAGCGTCTCGCTCACTTAGAAGTTTATATTTAGTGACAAATCATGACCAGTCAATTGAAAACTTGTAACATAAAACTGTTATCGATTTGGTCACCAACAAAATTCGTCATGCACGCGTCATACTGGTCAGTCGGCCCTATCTGGAATTCCACGATCGAGTACGCACAATTCTTTCCATCATATGATACTCTCGTACATGTACAAAACACAAATCCATTCTATGTCGTCCCGTCAGTTCCCGCTTACTCCCGTCAGTTCCCGCTTACTCCCGTCATCACCCACTTTCTCCCGTCAGTTCCCGCTTACTCCCGTCATCACCCA
This sequence comes from Argopecten irradians, assembly GCF_041381155.1. Lineage (NCBI taxonomy): Eukaryota > Metazoa > Mollusca > Bivalvia > Pectinida > Pectinidae > Argopecten > Argopecten irradians. Next base: position 37,397,957 of record NC_091146.1, on the reverse strand, counting down.
CTTTCTCTCATCAGTTCTCGCTTACTCCCGTCATCACTTTCTCTCGTCAGTTCTCGCTTACTCCCGTCATCACTTTCTCTCGTCAGTTCTCGCTTACTCCCGTCATCACTTTCTCCCGTCAGTTCTCGCTTACTCCCGTCATCACTTTCTCTCGTCAGTTCTCGCTTACTCCCGTCATCACTTTCTCTCGTCAGTTCTCGCTTACTCCCGTCATCACTTTCTCTCGTCAGTTCTCGCTTACTCCCGTCATCACTTTCTCTCGTCAGTTCTCGCTTACTCCCGTCATCACTTTCTCCCATCATCACTCGCTTACTCCCGTCATCACTTTCTCTCGTCAGTTCTCGCTTACTCCCGTCATCACTTTCTCTCGTCAGTTCTCGCTTACTCCCGTCATCACTCGCTTACTCCCGTCATCACTTTCTCCCGTCATCACTCGCTTACTCCCGTCATCACTTTCTCCCGTCATCACTCGCTTACTCCCGTCATCACTCGCTTACTCCCGCCACCACTTTCTCTCGTCAGTTTTCGCTTACTCCCGTCATCACTTTCTCTCGTCAGTTCTCGCTTACTCCCGTCATCACTTTCTCTCGTCAGTTCTCGCTTACTCCCGTCATCACTTTCTCCCGTCATCACTCGCTTACTCCCGTCATCACTTTCTCCCGTCATCACTCGCTTACTCCCGTCATCACTTTCTCTCGTCAGTTCTCGCTTACTCCCGTCATCACTTTCTCTCGTCATCACTCGCTTACTCCCGTCATCACTTTCTCTCGTCAGTTCTCGCTTACTCCCGTCATCACTTTCTCTCGTCATCACTCGCTTACTCCCGTCATCACTTTCTCTCGTCAGTTCTCGCTTACTCCCGTCATCACTTTCTCTCGTCAGTTCTCGCTTACTCCCGTCATCACTTTCTCTCGTCAGTTCTCGCTTACTCCCGTCATCACTTTCTCCCGTCATCACTCGCTTACTCCCGTCATCACTTTCTCTCGTCAGTTCTCGCTTACTCCCGTCATCACTTTCTCTCGTCAGTTCTCGCTTACTCCCGTCATCACTTTCTCTCGTCAGTTCTCGCTTACTCCCGTCATCACTTTCTCTCGTCATCACTCGCTTACTCCCGTCATCACTTTCTCTCGTCAGTTCTCGCTTACTCCCGTCATCACTTTCTCTCGTCATCACTCGCTTACTCCCGTCATCACTTTCTCTCGTCAGTTCTCGCTTACTCCCGTCATCACTTTCTCTCGTCAGTTCTCGCTTACTCCCGTCATCACTTTCTCTCGTCAGTTCTCGCTTACTCCCGTCATCACTTTCTCTCGTCAGTTCTCGCTTACTCCCGTCATCACTTTCTCTCGTCAGTTCTCGCTTACTCCCGTCATCACTTTCTCTCGTCAGTCCCTTCTTACTCCTATCTATACCGCTATGTCCCGTCATTTGACGTTATCCGGGACCCCGTCATTTGACGTTATCCGGGACCCCGGCATCTTTCGTTCAGTTCTGTTATCTTGGGCTTGCTTGAGTCAAACTCCCGCCGATTCGAGCCACCTCCCACAATCTGAAGTTTAGTTCACCATAACCAATTACCAATTGACTAAATCTCGCGCCTTCTCAAATTCTAGACATGTTAGTTTAACTTCACCAAACTCGATACTTGTAAAAACGTCAGCAAAGTCGGATTTCCTATCTAAACATGTCGCTGGATGAAATAGTGAAGACAATAGATGTCAAGAAACAAAAATAACCTTTGTTTATATGTGTGATATGATTTCTTCAATGTTTGAAATCTGATCCCGATTTCCCCGTTGTTCAAAACCTACATGGAAGTGTTTATCAATGATAATATACATGATTAAATCGACATACCTGTGTGTATTAATTGGATTTAGAAATAGAATTTAGTATATACATCACTTTAATGAAATTGTTAAGAGAACAAATCAATGCTACTTTATCGGGAGCCGGAGTAGCACTCCCCCGGAACTTCAAACAAAAGTTAGCCAACGTTTACAAATATTATGTTTGGGGGGCGTCCCTGTGACGCGGACCTGATTAAATCGTTAATTAGCAGGTGATAATATGGTTTTTGTGTGTCAGGCTGGCGGTGATATAGAAACTAATCAATCAAACAAACACCTGCCACTTTGATCTATAGCAAAGCACGCGCTTCAATTGAATGCGCGCGACATGACCCGGCTACAGCGCGTGGCATTGTTTGAAGTGAAATGTATCAGTGCGGTACTGAGAGTGAAATGTAAATTAACTCAATCTACTTACTGTGACTATCAGATCGATAAGGAGACATTGTATACCGGTCTGATGTTTACGTGAGCACGAGCCTCTTACGTCATACACAGATAACAGTGTCTGTTGGAAAACTTCACCATTTCAGTTTTTATGCTAGTCGTAAGTACATATGTAAGTAAATGACAATACCTATATCTGGCCCTGGGTTAACCAGTAAACCTATACACAGTCGAGCCTTTGAGTAAATCAGATTTTTTTGTCAGTACATTTGAGATGCTTGGCTCCGTCAGTATTGGCTCCGCTAGTATCTTTAGGATGCTTGACTCCGTCAGCATCTTTAGGATGCTTGGCTCTATCAGTATCTTCATGATGATTGGCTCCATCAGTATCTTTAGGATGCTTGTCTCTGTCAGTGTCTTTATGATGCTTGTCTCCGTCAGTATATTTATGATGCTTGGCTCCGTCTGTGTCAATAGGAATCTTAGCTCCATCAGTATTTTTAGGATGATTGGCTCCATCAGTATCATTAAGATGCTTGGCTCCGTCTGTATCTTTATAATGCTTGGCTCTGTTAGTAAAATGTGTGTTCGTGTCATTATTGTCTAAGGCCTCCTCCACGCTCACACCGCCTGAGCGTTAATAATTCTCTAGATTAACTCAGTCACGTCCGTATAACACTTAACGCGTTAAGGAGGAGAAACACTGCAGCCTAATGCTACATTTACTCTAATCATATCTATTTCTATCTCTTCAGTCTGTTCAGGTGAAAAACTATCGTAGATGTCGCGATAGTTGTACATCCCATAAACTCAGTCATGCGCGTCGTCATCAAAGTATGTGCTCAGATGAATGGTATCAGACGTCAATGATATGATCTGTATCATTATTAATTACCGTGTACATGTATATCCAACTGTCAAAAATTTAAAGACATGGAAAGTGAAATCTTTTACTTGTATAACACTAATTGTTCGCCTGACTACGGTGTACAAATTGCTTCTAATATCAATATCATCAGGGAAAGCTCCAAATCTTAGTGTGAATTTCGCACACAATCTATGCTCCCATCAGAACGAAATATGTCACTTAACAGTTGATGAGAAAGAACATTGATTTGTGGTGTCAAACTGCTCCATCTTGGTTCGATCTTCTTGAATCTGATTATTTTTGGGAGGATTTATCAGGCATAGTGATAATGGAGAACCACCTTAGGTCATAGTTACCAAAAATGATTTTAAAAGATAGTGAAATTCTTATCGGTCTGAATAGAGTACAATATCGATATTGTTTGTTTTGTTAATAATTCTTATTTCAGAAGAGTGCTTATTTTTCATTTATAAAATACATTAGAAAATCCCAAACAAATTCAAATCAAGGAATTTTCAACCTAAAACAACGGGTAATCTTTAGTAGGAGTAGAAATACATTACAGCATTGTCAGGTGACATAGAGATTCACCTTAAACACAACATGGCAGTGAACCATGACCACTAATTCAACATTTATCACTGAACTTTGACCACCTAATTCAACATTTATCAGTGAACCATGACCACCTAATTCAACATGTATCAGTGAACCATGACCACCTAATTCAACATGTATCAGTGAACCATGACCACTTAATTCAACATTTATCAGTGAACCATGACGACCTAATTATCCCCCGCGAAACGCGTTTGCGGGGGATATTGATTTGGGCTCTGTCCGTCCGTCCGTCCGTCCGTGCGTCCGTCCGTCCGTCCGTCCGAGTATCGTTTCCGGGCTATAACTCCTAAACCGTTCAACTTGGCTACACGAAACTTTCTGTACATGTTAGGCTAGTGCTCTAGTTGTGCCTTTTGCTAATGGGAACCTTTCATTTTCGATACTTTTTCTGTTACCATGGAAACTTATTCAAAAATACCATATTATTAAAGTTTCCTTTCTATTCCGGGCTATAACTCGAAAACCGTTCAACTTGGCTACACGAAACTTTCTGTACATGTTAGGCTAGTGCTCTAGTTGTGCCTTTTGCTAATGGGAACCTTCCATTTTCAATACTTTTTCTGTTACCATGGAAACTTATTAAAAAATACCATATTATTAAAGTTTCCTTTCTATTCCGGGCTATAACTTGAAAACCGTTCAACTTGGCTCCACGAAACTTTCTGTACATGTTAGGCTAGTGCTCTAGTTGTGCCTTTTGCTAATGGGAACCTTTCATTTTCGATACTTTTTCTGTTACCATGGAAACTTATTCAAAAATACCATATTATTAAAGTTTCCTTTCTATTCCGGGCTATAACTCGAAAACCGTTCAACTTGGCTACATGAAACTTTCTGTACATGTTAGGCTAGTGCTCTAGTTGTGCCGTTTTCTAATGGGAACCTTCCATTTTCAATACTTTTTCTGTTACCATGGAAACTTATTAAAAAATACCATATTATTAAAGTTTCCTTTCTATTCCGGGCTATAACTCGAAAACCGTTCAACTTGGCTACACGAAACTTTCTGTACATGTTAGGCTAGTGCTCTAGTTGTGCCTTTTGCTAATGGGAACCTTTCATTTTCGATACTTTTTCTGTTACCATGGAAACTTATTCAAAAATACCATATTATTAAAGTTTCCTTTCTATTCCGGGCTATAACTCGAAAACCGTTCAATTTGGCTACACGAAACTTTCTGTACATGTTAGGCTAGTGCTCTAGTTGTGCCTGAGCTTTCATACACAACTGGGCGCGGGGGATAATGCCAAGCTTTGCGGCTCCTTGTTCAAAACTTATCACAGAACTTTGACCACCTAATTCAACATTTATCACTGCACTTTGACCACCTGATTCCACATTTATCAGTGAACCATGACCACCTAATTCAACATTTATCACTGAACTTTGACCACCTAATTCAACATTTATCACTGAACTTTGACCACCTAATTCAACATTTATCAGTGAACCATGCCCACCTAATACAACATTTATCAGTGAACCATGACCACCTAATTCAACGTTTATCAGTGAACCATGACCACCTAATTCAACATTTATCAGTGAACCATGATCACCTAATTCAACATTTATCAGTGAACCATGACCACCTAATTCATAACTTATCACTGAACTTTGACCACCTAATTCAACATTTATCACCGAACTTTGACCACCTAATTCCACATTTATCAGTGAACCATGACCACCTAATTCAACATTTATCACTGATCTTGACCACCTAATTCAACATTTATCAGTGAACCATGACCACCTAATTCAACATTTATCACTGAACTTTGACCACCTAATTCAACATTTATCAGTGAACTATGACCACCTAATTCAACATTTATCAGTGAACCATGACCACCTCATTCAACATTTATCAGTGAACCATGACCACCTAATTCATAACTTATCACTGAACTTTGACCACCTAATTCAACATTTATCACTGAACTTTGACCACCTAATTCAACATTTATCAGTGAACCATGACCACCTAATTCAACATTTATCACTGAACTTTGACCACCTAATTCAACATTCATCAGTGAACCATGACCACCTAATTCAACATCTATCAATGACCTATGACTACCTAATTCACAACTTATCACTGAACTATTACCACCTAATTCAACATTTATCAGTGAACCATGACCACCTAATTCAAAATTTATCACTAAACTTTGGCCACCTAATTTAACATTTATCACTGAACTTTGACCATCTAATTCAAAACTTGTCACTGAACTATGACCACCTAATTCAACATTTATCAGTGAATTTTGACCACCTAATTCAACATTTATCACTGAACTTTGACCACCTAATTCAACATTTATCACTGAACTATGACCACCTAATTCAACATTTATCAATGAACCATGAACATCTAATTCAAAACTTATCACTGAACTCTGACCACCTAATTCAACATTTATCACTGAACTCTGACCACCTAATTCAACATTTATCACTGAACTATGACTACCTAATTAAACATTTATCAGTGAACCATGACCACCTAATTCAACATGTATCAGTGAACCATGAACACCTAATTCAACATTTATCAGTGAACCATGACGACCTAATTCAAAACTTATCACTGAACTTTGAAAACCTAATTCAACATTTATCACTGAACTTTGACCACCTAATTCAACTTTTATCAGTGCACTTTGACCACCTAATTCAAAACTTATCACTCACTGAACTATGACCACCTAATTCAACGTTAATCAGTGAACCATGGCCACCTAATTCAAAGCTTGTCACTGAACTATGACCATCTAATTCAACATTTATCACTGAACTGTGACCACCTAATTCAACATTTATCAATGAACCATGAACACCTAATTCAAACTTATCACTGAACTATGACTACCTAATTAAACATTTATCAGTGAACCATGACCACCTAATTCAACATGTATCAGTGAACCATGAACACCTAATTCAACATTTATCAGTGAACCATGACCACCTAATTCAAAACTTATCACTGAACTTTGAAAACCTAATTCAACATTTATCACTGAACTTTGACCAACTAATTCAACATTTATCAGTGAACCATGACCACCTAATTCAAAAATTATCACTGAACTATGACCACCTAATTCAACTTTTATCAGTGCACTTTGACCACCTAATTCAAAGCTTGTCACTGAACTATGACCACCTAATTCAATATTTATCAGTGAGTAATTCAAAACTTGTCACTGAACTATGACGACCTAATTCAACATTTATCACAGAACTTTGACCACATAGTTCAACATTTATCAGTGAACTACATGTATGACCACCTAATTCAACATTTATCACTGAACTATGACCACCTAATTCAACATTTATCAATGAACCATGAACACCTAATTCAAACTTATCACTGAACTCTGACCACCTAACTCAACATTTATCACTGAACTATGACTACCTAATTTAACATTTATCAGTGAACCATGACCACTTATTCAACATGTATCAGTGAACCATGAACACCTAATTCAACATGTATCAGTGAACCATGAACACCTAATTCAACATTTATCAGTGAACCATGACGACCTAATTCAAAACTTATCACTGAACTTTGAAAACCTAATTCAACATTTATCACTGAACTTTGACCACCTGATTTAACATTTATCAGTGAACCATGACCACCTAATTCAAAACTTATCACTGAAGTATGACCACCTAATTCAACGTTAATCAGTGAACTATGGCCACCTAATTCAAAGCTTGTCACTGAACTATGACCACCTAATTCAACATTTATCAGTGAGTAATTCAAAACTTGTCACTGAACTATGACGACCTAATTCAACATTTATCACAGAACTTTGACCACATAGTTCAACATTTATCAGTGAACTACATGTATGACCACCTAATTCAACATTTATCACTGAACTTTGATCACCTTATTCAACGTTTTATCAAGCCATGTACCCCCAACCCCATCCCCCCCCCCCCCCCAATTACACCTCAACACACACACACCACCTGATACGGACCCCCCCCCCTTTTATCCCGACTCCTTTTTCTTTCACCCCACACCCATCCCCCCCCGCCGCCTTGCGCCCCAACCCCGCTAAACTTTACTTTTATTTTTCGATGATAGTTAACGTATAGTGAGGCTTTACAGACAGTTTTGAACTTAAGTTTGTTTCGAGAAATCTTGATGACGTCATTATATGGATCAATGGCATGACGTAAATAATTGAGGTTTGGACAACCTAGCGTCCGTTTTGTCTTAGCCTCGGTTTGGTCTTTAGTGACAGATTTTAAATCCGTTTCGAAATTATCATTTTTGCTCCACAAACGTCAACAGGAAGCTGAAGCAGATAAATCATTTTTAAATAAGCCTGTAGCTGTGCATAGATCTTGTTATATAACTAAATTGTACGTTCACACACACTACAGTCTCCGGTACGTATATATCGAGTATCTACTGCAATTAAAACCTATTCAGGAAACCATCCTAGTATTTCGAATTTATTGTCTAATGTTTTTTTTCTGAAATTGCATAACAATACTTAAATGTCAACGTTCATACAGATCCAGTTAAATTACACTGCATTTTTATTAAACTAAATATCGGTTTATACAGATCCAGTATATTACATTGCACTTTTATTAAACTAAATATCGTCGGTTTATACAGATCCAGTATATTACATTGCACTTTTATTAAACTAAATATCGGTTTATACAGATCCAGTATATTACATTGCACTTTTATTAAACTAAATATCGGTTTATACAGATCCAGTATATTACATTGCACTTTTATTAAACTAAATATCGGTTTATACAGATCCAGTATATTACACTGCACTTTTATTAAACTAAATATCGGTTTATACAGATCCAGTATATTACATTGCACTTTTATTAAACTAAATATCGGTTTATACAGATCCAGTATATTACATTGCACTTTTATTAAACTAAATATCGGTTTATACAGATCCAGTATATTACATTGCACTTTTATTAAACTAAATATCGGTTTATACAGATCCAGTATATTACACTGCACTTTTATTAAACTAAATATCGGTTTATACAGATCCAGTATATTACATTGCACTTTTATTAAACTAAATATCGGTTTATACAGATCCAGTATATTACATTGCACTTAAATTAAACTAAATATCGGTTTCGAATCTGGATGTGTTTGTAAAACCTGAAAATAATTGATTTTCTTTGTTGAATTACAATTTATTGCATTTAATAATTGCTTCATATACAGGACAGTCAATGTTAGGACCATACGTTATATTTTGTCGCGTGCCAAACCACATATCTATACCACGTGACACAGATAGATTAGCACTCTCATTCATAACTCGTATTGATTGCTAAGTTATAGCCTCGTGAACACCAGAGAAATGCCATACAATTGTACTTCTGATCAAAATGCACTCCTTGGAATTTACAGTGATATGAACACCCATAGAGTTATACATGTAGCATACTCTCGTGAACACCTATAGAGTTATACATGTAGCATACTCTCGTGAACACCTATAGAGTTATACATGTAGCATACTCTCGTGAACACCCATAGAGTTATACATGTAGCATACTCTCGTGAACACCCATAGAGTTATACATGTAGCATACTCTCGTGAACACCTATAGAGTTATACATGTAGCATACTCTCGTGAACACCTATAGAGTTATACATGTAGCATACTCTCGTGAACACCCATAGAGTTATACATGTAGCATACTCTCGTGAACACCTATAGAGTTATACATGTAGCATACTCTCGTGAACACCCATAGAGTTATACATGTAGCATACTCTCGTGAACACCTATAGAGTTATACATGTAGCATACTCTCGTGAACACCCATAGAGTTATACATGTAGCATACTCTCGTGAACACCCATAGAGTTATACATGTAGCATACTCTCGTGAACACACCCATAGAGTTATACATGTAGCATACTCTCGTGAACACCCATAGAGTTAATACATGTAGCATACTCTCGTGAACACCCATAGAGTTATACATGTAGCATACTCTCGTGAACACCCATAGAGTTATACATGTAGCATACTCTCGTGAACACCCATAGAGTTATACATGTGAGCATACTCTCGTGAACACCTATAGAGTTATACATGTAGCATACTCTCGTGAACACCCATAGAGTTATACATGTAGCATACTCTCGTGAACACCCATAGAGTTATACATGTAGCATACACCTATATAACCCCCCCCCCCCCCCCCCCCCCCCACCCCCCCCCCCACAAGTTAATATAACCGGAAAATGGATATGTTTGGCCACCCCCCATGTAAGCCCCCCCCCCCCCCCCCCCCCCCCCCCCCCCCCCCCATGTGTTTTATCTATCCAACATACCACCCCCCCCCCCACCAACCCCCCCCCCCCCCCCCCCCACAATTGTTTCCCCACCAAACCCCCCCCCATTGCAACCCCATTGAAATGTATTACAATTACATAGGTCCCCCCCCCCCCCCACCACCCCCCCCCCCCAGATTTACCATCACCCCCCCCCCCCACACCCCCCCATCACCACCCCGGTGTTATACCCCCCCCCCCACCCACCCCCCCCCCCCCCATCCACCCCCCACCCCCCCCCCCCCCCCCCCCCCCCCCCATCCCCCCCCCCCGGTGTTATACCACCCCCCCCCCCCAACCCCCACATAGTGGTCCCACATTTGTCCCCCCCCCCCCCCCCCCCCACCAGGCCCAACCCCCCCCCCCCCCCCCCAGATTTGTCAAAACCCCACCCCCCCGGTGTTATAACCCCCCAACCAAATACCCCCCCCACCATCACCAGGCCGGTGTTATACAACGTCCCAGATTTGTCATCACCAGGCCCCCCCCCAGTGGTCCACCCCCCATCACCAGGCCCCCACCCCCCCCCCCCACCCCCAATTTGTCATCCCCCCCCCCCCCCCCCCGGCAGATTTTTGTCACCCCCACCCCACCCCCCCCCCCCCCCCCCCACCCCCCCCCCACCCCCCCCCCCCCCCCCCCCCAGATTTCCCCCCCCCCCCCCCCCCCCCCCCCCCCCCATCACCAGGCCCCCCCCCCCCCCCCACCCCAACCCCCCACCCCCCCCCCCAACCACACCCACCCCCCCCCCAGATTTGTCAACCAGGCCCCCACCCCCACCCCCCACAATTTGTCATCCCACCACCCCAGATTTGTCATCCCCCCCCACCCCAAACCAACAACCCACCCCCCACCCCCCCCCACAGATTTGTCCCCCAAACAGATCATACCACCCCCCCACAACCCCCCCACCCCCCCCACCCCCCCCCCCACCCCCCCCCCCACACCACCCCCCCCCCCCATCACCCCCCCCCCCCGGCACCCCCCCCCACCCCCCCCCCCCCCAGACATCACCAGGCCCCCCCCCCCCCACCCCCCCACATCACCCCCACCCCAGTGGTCGGCCAGATTTATCCCCCCACCAGGCCCCCACCCAGTGGTCCCCCCCCCCCCCCCCCACCCCCCCCCCCCCCCCCCCCAGATTTGTCACACCACCCCCCCCCAGATTTGTCCCCCCCCAGGCCCCCCCCCCCCCCATCACCAGGCCCCCCCCCCCCCCCCCCCCCCCCAGACACCCCCCCCACCACCGGTGTTACCCCCCCACCCCCCCCCCAACCCAGAAAAAACATCACCCCCCCCCCCCACCCCCCAAATAGTGGTCCCAGATTTGTCAAAAATAACCATCACCCCCCCCCCCCCCCCAGATTTGTCCCCCCCCAACACCCCCCCAACACCCCCCCCCAGATTTGTCACACCCCCCCCCCCCCCGGCACCCCAGACCCCACCACCCCCCCATATAGTGGTCCCCCCCCCCCCCCCAAAATACCACCCCCCCCACCCCCCCCCCCCCCGGCAGATTTGTCAGAAAAAACCATCACCCCAACCCCCCCCAGATTTGTCCCCCCCCCCCCCCCCCCCCAGATTTGTCAAAAAAACCCCACCCACCCCCCCAAATAGTGGTCCCCCCCCATCACCAGGCCCCCAATACCCCCCCCCCCCCAGATTTGTCATCCCCCCCCCCCCCCCCCCCCCCCCCCCCCCCCCCCCCAGATTTGTCCCCCCCCAAAACCACCACCCCCCCCCCCCCCCCCCCGGCAGATTTGTCATCACCACCGGTGTTATAGTGGTCCCCACCCCCCCCACACCCCCCGGTGTTATAGTGGTCCCAATTTGTCCCCCCCCCCCCCCCCCATCACCAGGCCCCCCACCCCCCCCCCCCCACCCCCCCCCACCCCCCCCCCCCCCAGATTTGTCATCCCCCCCCCCCCCCCCCCCCATTTGTCAGAAAAAACCCACACCCCCCCCCCC